>NC_142649.1:31982954-32285984 GCF_055504915.1 Nelumbo nucifera
CCTCCAACTCAGTCGAATCCTATTAGGATTGATGAAGCGGGGGCACTTCTTGCATGCTGAAATCATGCTGGTCTTCTCCAATGTGCTGGGACTATGCTGCAAGATCCTTTCAGCTTTCTTTCCCAAATTGTGATTTCCTAAATAAAACACAATAAAATCCATTAATTAACTTACTAATTAAATAAGAAAAAATACAAATAATATGGAAATTACGCACACTATCAGAGGTTATGTGTAAGAGACCATTAGAGGGTTGATTACCTAATGTGCTTTGTCTTACATGAGTCCATTATCCTTGGGTCTTCATAGGGTGGCTGAATCCAATGATCATTTAAGTGTAAATATTGGGCTTAAACTGGACCAATGCTAATTGGGTCAAGGGTTCGCTGCCTTAAGTAGTGAATTTGGCCTAGCCTCTTTTAGAGGTTGGGCCAAACCCATGTGGGCTTATGTGAGATCATTGTGGGGTCCTATGCCATACAATATCAGGCGTAAAGTGGCCATGCAACACTTTGGATGATGAGCCATTAAAGTAAATGGTACTAAGGCCCAAAATTAATAAGATTAATTAAGCTGTCATATGACAACTACTCTGGGTCAAATTTGGGTTTGGTATTGAGTATGGCACACCTATCCTCTTAAGAGGATAAGGTTTATCTCTTAATAGAGTCCAGATCCAAATCAGATTTTGATAATCTCCTAATTAGATTAAGAGAGTATCTCATTAGGAGATAAAAGAGAATAGGGAAAATTGGATAGGGCACTTCACTTTCTTGCTCTCTTCTTCTCTCTTGTCTCCTAAGAAACCCTATCATGAACTAGGCTTTCAAGAACTTATTTTTTTTTCTTTTTCTTTACTTTTTTTCAAGAAAAATGTTGAGAAAGATTAGGCTCACTCTCTCCATTCGATCCAAGCAAGTTGGATAGTAGTTTTGGAGAAAACAGTGTTGTGGAACTAGCTTCACCTATACACTACACCATCTTCAGTGGAAACTGGTTTTAAGACTGATTTGGGTGTGAAATTCCACCTTGGAATCTGCACTTATGGTATCCATATCAGGTATAATTTTCCCCTTTGATTTGGTTTCAAATCTGGTCCGATTCAGTACAAGATCGATAAAAAAAATGCAATTTTTCAAAACACTAGGATATCGGTTCCAGAAGGTTTAGAAAAAGTTATGAAATTCTGCCCAACCAACTAGCATGGTTCGGCCATCTATAAGATGGATTCTAACCCTTCCAAAAATGGTATTAGAGTACTAGGTTCAGTTCTTGAGTTGAACTGAATTAGATTTGAAAGAAAGATCAAATCAGCAAGAACTAGTCAAGCCGATTTGACCTAGTTAGCATGAAAACTGAGAATTCAGTTCTCAGATTTGGGGCCAATTATCTGAAAATTAATCTTTATATTTTCTGATATGTTATGGAATTTTTTTTATGCTGAATTGTTGAATTCGTAGACTGAAAATGTGATGGAGATCGAAAACTTTGGTGGTGGAAAAATTCATGCACACAAATTAGATTATTTGAATATTTGGTCTATAATTAATTCTTTTTCTTTACTAGAAAGAATGTATTTGGTTTTTCTAATGTAAAGGTTTTTCTATTTATTTACACCAGAAGACTCGTCGGAGATCGCAGAGGAAGATGCAAATCGATTGGAGATAGCAGTTCATTGGGATCCTGCATTTGTCCATATTAGACTCGGACCATCACACTATCAGCCCTAGTTATTTAATTTGATTAATTTTTGTTTATTTTCTGATATGATTATGAATCATAACTGAGAATTTTCAAATCATATTCTATGTGGATTGATGCATATTTTGGGCACCAAACCCTAGGCCGATTTGAACTAGTTTTGGTCCAACCTACATAGGCCGAACCTATGGTTGATTGAGGACTGATTATAGCCCCTTAGATTATTGATTAAGTGATTAAATATGGATCTAGGCCAGGGTTTGATGGGCCATTACATGGACCAATTAGGCCCATGCTTGTAAAATCTAATTAGAATTAGATTAAAGCAAGATGAGCCCATTTCAGTATGGACAACTATATTCAAATTGCTTTTTGCAGTTGGGCTTATATACCAAGATGAATATTATTAGATAATTGGGCCCATAGATGGGTAGATCCTGTGTTAATCTAATTGATTAGGGTTTTATAAGATTTAATTTGATTTTGATTATTTATGTGTGATGTGCTATGTGAATGCAATTCATACATGGACCATAAGTTTTTGGCCCATGAATATGTGGCTCTCCATGCCCATCATGGATGAATGCACATCATTGTCATGATGTCAATGGATCATTGTATGACCTCCCTTTAATGAGCCATTCTCTTATTTCCTCTCCAAAGAGAAACCTCGTGGGAACCCTAGAACATTTAGGGCCCATTTGAATCTGACTTTATGAAAGTCAATGGAAGCCAATATGATAAGACCTAAATCTAACATAGGGACTAATATACTTGTTCCCTCATGATTAATATAAGTGCTACGAGATAGGGAATATCATAAGATGATATCTCTATAGGCCTTCCGTCATTAACATGAAAATGGGTTAAATTGGTGGGTGGAGATGCACCATAAAATTGGATTATCCATTTTACTGAGACAGTTAGTAGGATTGCTTCATAAGATGAGATGAGCATCATAGACTAGTGGGAGGGGCCTATCTTAAAATGGAAAACTCTTTTTATAGTGCCTTAGGACTCCTGATATGATGGGTCAACACTTACCAGTTATAAAGGTTTAACCTAAAATGGCAATGAACCTTATCTAATGGAGGCCAAAGTGAAAACTCATAAGATGAATGGATACATTATCCTTCACAGAATGTGATGGGGTTATGCATCTGAAATAGTTGGCCCTATGCACCTATGTGATTTTCCACATTTCTAGAGATATGAGTAGTGCCTCTATCCTTGAGATAGAGGGAAATCTCAGAGATGAACAAATGGAAATGGAGTGTAGATAAAAGTCCTTTCTAAGATATATAATATGAAACAATGATTAGGTCATGGACTAATATATTCGTTCAATTTATTAGAAATGACACACAAATAGTTCACTAAATTGTTAAATGAAAACAAACTCAAGGGACCAAACTACTTAGATTGATTTTGTAACCTTAGTTCTCATGTCTAAGAAATTGAACAAAATTTCCACCAACCTAGCATTAGAACACCCCCTTCATAGAGCCTTTGAGGCAAGAAGAAGGGAGTATCAAGAATGAGAAAAGAAAAACTTTGTTGCCCAATGTTACATCACTTCCTCATTGGACAACTTTATCCAGAGGTAGTTTGACGAGAAAACTGTAAAGAAATTCTGGATAGCTTATAGACCATGTATGAGAAGTGGAATTGGTTTGCACAACAAAAGGTCATCAAACTATTGATGACCACCAAAGTGTTCGAGAACCAGACAATTTGTGACCATGTCATGAAGATGATAGGTTTTATTAATGAACTAGAGGTTCTTGGTTTTAAACTTGATGATGACACCAAAATTGATTTTGTCTTGAACTCTCTGTCCACATCTTTCAATCAGTTTGTCATGAACTACAATATAAACAAGCTAAAAGTTAGCTTGCAAGAGCTCAACAATATGCTGCTTTGAGCTAGGGAACTGATCAGAAAGGACAAGTATGTGGCCATGCTTGTTGAAGAAGGAAAATCTAGTAGGAAGAAAGGAAAGGGAAAGAAGATGCCTCGAAAGAAGGGTGGTAAGCAAAAGAAGCAGAAGAAAGATCAGTCACTTCTACAAGGAGACTGAGCACTGGAAGAGGAACTGTCTTTGATATCTAGAATCCCTTAGTAAGAAGAAAGAAGGTAATTATGAAAATCAAGTCATAGATACCAATATGTTGGTCACTTATGCATCCTGGTGTATTGACTCTGGGGCTTCTACTCATGCATGTAACATATTGTAGGGGTTCAAGGAAAGTAGAAGGCTAAATGATGACAAGGTGGTGCTCTACTTGGGGACATCTACAACTGTTGCAGTTGCTATTATAGGAACAATAGAATTAATTTTTAGAGATGGGATTATTATTTTAAAAGATTGTCTTTATGTTCCATCACTTAGAAGAAATTTGATTTCAGTTTCTAAGTTTTGTAAGGATGGTTATTCTTTTTTATTTAGTAATAAGATTACAATTACACTGAGTAACAAACAAATTCCTTACTCATGGTGAACTTGAGAATGGTCTCTATGTTCTCTACACTTCTTTATAAATAAATGTGACCAAAATGATGTTGGAACACATCCCCAAGAAAAGAATATGAGAAACGATTAATCACACATGTCTGTGGCATTACCGACTTAGCCATATAAACAAAAAACATATTACAAGATTTGTGAAAGATGATCTTCTAGATTTTCTAAGAATAGAAGATCTACCAACTTATGAACCTTGCCTTTAAGGCAAGATGGAAAAAAAGGCCATTTACGTATAGATAAACCTGAAAGAAGTACGAATATGCTTGACCTTATGCATACTGATGTATGTGGTCCCATGATTATTAGTACATGGAATCAACACTCGTACTTTATAACTTTCTCCAATGACTATTCTTGGTATGGTTACGTGTACTTAATGAGACATTGGTTTGAATCCTTTGAAAAGTTCAAGGAGTTTAGACATGAAGTCGAGAAACAGTTAGGAAGACAAATCAAAATCCTTCAATCAGATCAAGGAGGTGAAAATATCTTTAACAAATTCAGGGGCTACTTAAAGGACAATAGGATTATATCATAATTATTTCCTCCTTCTACACCATAATTAAATGGTGTATTATAGAAAAGAAATTGGACTTTATTAGATATGGTGTAGTCACTCCTCATCCACTAAGAGTTACCCATATCCTTTTAGGAACATGCATTAGAGTCTGTGATCTACGTGTTGAACCGGGTTCCAACCAAGTTGGTTCTTCAGACTCCTTATGAGCTTTGGAGTGGCAAGAAACCAAGTGTTAGACACTTGAAAATACGGGGTTGTCCAATACATGTCAAAAAGACAAGTATAGACAAATTGGAATCCAAAACAAGTTATTGCTTATTTGTAGGCTACCCCAAGGACTCTATTGGGTATCTTTTCTATGACCCACAAGAACAAAGAGTTTTTGTTAGTCGAAATGCCCACTTCTTAGAAGAGGACTACATCCTGAACAATCATCATTAAGAAGTGATTTCTTGATAAGGAGGGCTCAGGGGTAGTAGGAGTTAGTCTACAAATTCTAAATGACAATATCAGGCCTAAAAGATCTACCCGGGTATTTAAACCTCTTGTACGTTTTGGCTATGATCAAGAAAGTTACTTGCTGGAAGCAATGGATAGTGAGGAAGATCCCATGACTTATAAGAAAGCTATGTTAGACATAGACTCCTTGAAGTGGGTAGATTTCATGAAAGTCGAGATGGACTCGATGAAAACCAACACAGCCTAGAATCTCGTAGACCCACCTCCTAGGGTGAAAGCAATTGGTTGCAAGTGGATCTACAAGAGGAAGAAGAGACCTGATGGAAGGGTTTAGACCTATAAAGCTTGGTTTGTGGGGAAAGGTTACACTCAAAAAGAATGAGTTGATTATGAGGAAACCTTCATGCCTATGACTATGCTTAAATACATCAGATGGATTAAAGCAAGCATTTAGAAGATAGAACATCTGATTTGACTCAACAGTCAAACAATTTGATTTTGGGAAAAGGTTACGACAGTCAAAGTGGTTAATTGGATTGTCCTAATCTACTTACAATGACAAGATTGACAAAAGATTTAACATACAGGATTACAAGAAGGGATTTGTTCTGTTTAGACATGGAGTCACTCTCTCCAAAGGAATGCCACCTAAAGACCACTTAGGAGATAGAGGACAGGAGAATAGTTCCATATGCCTCTGCTGTAAGGAGCATCATGTATACTATGTTGTGCACTCGGACAAACATTGCTTAGGTTGTAAGTGGTGTGAATAAATATCGATCCTTCCCATGACAAGAGCACTGAATTGCTATAAAAAACATACCAAATTACTTATGAAGAACTAAAGACTATTGTCTTGTATTTGATGGTAGTTCACTACAAATGGTCGAGTATACATATGCCAATTTCTAGTCTGATCTAGATGATAGAAAGTTTATATTTAGATACATTTAGTATCTTGTGTAGTGGGTTAGAAAATTAGTCCACGATTGAGGCCAAGGACATTGTCGTAAGTGAGGCTTCCAAATAAGTAGTATGGATGAAGAAATTCATCCAAAAATTTGGAGTCATACCACATCACCCATTCCATTGTTGTGTGACAACATTGGTTCTATGGGAGATTGTTGGTAGAGGAGACATCCAGATTCAAAAGGTAACATCAGCAGGAAATGTCGCAGACCTAGTTAGGGTTAGACCCCAAGCATAGCTAGTGGGTGTTTATTAGAAGCACTGAACCAAAACCAATTTCCAGTTATGCCCTAAGCCTTGGAGATAGATGGGCAAAACTATAAAGTGACACATAACCCCAGACTTGATTATGGTACTACACAAGGTGTTGGACTGGGTTATCTTTGATATGCCAACCAATGAGATCCATTAAGGGTCAAATACCTGGGTATGTTGGGGAAGTCTAAGAATTCACCTGAGTGGGTGCTCATAGTGTTGGACAAAGTGAATATAAGGGTTTACATTCTCTAGTGGAAACCTAAACTGTCGATTGTAGATTTCACCTGTGTTTAAAATTTGGTTTTGCAAAAGTATTTATATGTTATATATACTGATGTAGGTGCATTTGGCTGGTCAGTAAGGAGCTGATGCGTGTCGAACTGGAGGGCACTAACCTGAGTGTACAATGAGGACACTCATGGCTCAGAAGTAGACCGCGCAAACCCAATCCAAGGGTGTCATGTAGCTCGGGTGGATGATCTTGTCAGGCCCTTGTACAGCTTGTATCTTGACCATCTAGGCCCAACTACTCCCAGGAAACTCTAGCTATAAATATGAAGCACCCCCACAAGGTAAGGGGATAGATTCTCTGAATTCTCCTGAGTACTTAAGTAACCTCTAAGCATTACTTCCTTCAGGAGAACTCGAGTGCTATTTAAGTCCTTGTCTAGGCCCTTCGGCGCCAGACCTCGGATTCACCTTACACTTGTACTAACTTAATCATCGGAGTCCTCATCTCGGGTAACTACCCGAGGCCTCTAACACCTCTATCCTTGCAGGACCTCCTTTGGACCCCTCACACATTGCACCAGGGGCGAGTCTTCGGATCCTACAGTATTCGAAGAGACCTACCACTTTGGACATAGTCCTCGGCCTCAGCTTCCCTTCCTTCGGACCTTCGAAGCCCTCGGCCATCCTCATTGAAGCTTGGGAGCAAAATTACCTTGTTGTCCTCGGCCAACCCGAGCACCAACAATTGGTGCCCTCTATGGGAAGCGTTGCTAAGATGATCCCTTAAAGCATTAAGAACTAAAAAACCTCCCCAGCTTCAAACACCATGGTACGAAGAGCCAAGAACACTTAGAACCTGGTTACAAACAAGTAGTTCTAGGTGGTCCTCAATCGTCTGGAATACCTCACACATTGTGTGGAACAAGGGTGCCCTAGGCAGGAGGTCCCTCCTGAGGTGACCGCCCCACTAGGGTGTCTAAATACAAGGGTCTGCAGGAGCAGGCCGAATTACTAGCCCTCGGTCGAGCCAATACTCGACAGTCGAGCCCTCTGAGTCGGGTAGTAGCCAACCCCTCAGTCCACCTCGGTGGAATAGAAGGCCTCCCAGTCGAAGGGAGGAAGAACCAGCAGTGTCCAAAGGCAATGACCAGCCCTCTAAGTAGCACCACCGTCGTAGATGGGACAACACTCGGGACGATGGTAGACGATTTGGCTGCTACAGCGCCTATTCTAGGGCTGTGGACCAACGCCACACCTCTCCCCCTCTAGTTTTTGACCTTCGCGACGTCCTAAATGACTTCCGTGCCAAATGAGTGGCACGCATCCTTCCTCGGAGCACTCCAAGATCCGAGCCGACCCTCATCAAGCTCGTGAAGACAAAGGGGGGCAAAGGCTCCCACCGACCCTCATATCACGGAGCTGCAAGCCAAGTTCGAACCTCTAATAAGTTCACAAAAGCCAACCTAATGCCTCAGCCAACCAAAGCAGTCAGACGGGAAGGATGGACGTCTTCACCTCGGACATCATTTCGGCGCCTCTTCCCTAGCACTTCAAGCCTCCCATGCTGGAGACGTATGATGGGAGCTCCCACCCCGACGACCACCTAGAAGGTTTCAGAGCGCTCATGTTACTCTATGGGTATTCCGATGCCTTGACATGCCGAACCTTCGAGGTCACCTTTAGGGTGGCAGCTCGCCGTTGGTTCTCCAACCTCCCACCTTGGTCAATCGACTCATGGGAGCAGTTTACTAGCCTATTCCTTGCTCGCTTCATCAAAAATAGATGATGTCGAAAAAGTGTAGTCTTGCTAATGTCAATTAAATAGAAATCAGGTGAGAGTCTATGTTCTTACATCAACCACTTCAAAAAGGAAGAGCTCGATGTCCGAGACCTCAACCCCATGGTCTCCATGCACGCCGCCATCAACGAGCTCCTTCTCGGTTCAACCCTCAAGTGCTCAGTCGCCAAGACCCCATCGAAGACAAAGCTGAAGTTCCTCAAAAAGGCCCAGAAGTACATCGCAGCCGAAGAGGCTTCAGTTGGGGACAGTCAGGAGAGGGCAATCGAGCGCCATAATGGGCCCCTGGAGAAGAAGAGGAAGGGCAGGGACCACCACCATCCCAACAACCATAGCGGCAAGGATAACAAGAAGCTACAGGGCTCAGCCCTGGCTTAGCATGAATACATGCAACTTAACTCCACCCGTACCCAGATATTGATGCAAATCATGGAAGATAAGTACATAAAGTAGCCTGAGAAGATGAAGAGGAACCTCAAGAAGGGAATACCCTAAAAATACTGGAAGTACCACTGCGGCACCGGACATGATACGGAGGATTGCTACGATCTCAAGAATGAGATAGAGTCCCTCATTCGCTATGGACACCTTAAGCAGTTTATTGGGGGAGAGGTTGGCGCTTTGTCCTCCCAGCAGCAACAACAGTAGCAACAACACCAGCAAGTGGCAGGTGTCATCAATGTCTTCATTGGGGTCATGGCCTCAGGTGGAGCCTCAGCCTCAACCCGCAAGGCCTACGCCAGGCAGCTAAACATCCAGAGGCCAACCCAGAAGAAGCAGAAGTACCCAGATGCTCCAAAGAAACCGAGCTATCCAAAGGCCCTCGTCTTCACAGATGAGGACCTGAAGGGGGTCACGGTTCTCCATGACGATGCCCTCCTAGTCGCAACGATCATCTCGAACTACATGGTAAAGAAAATTCTAGTGGATAGCAGCTCCTTAACTGAAATCCTCTTCTATGACACCTTCGAAAAGATAAAGCTTGCGCCTGAGCGGCTCTAGCCAGTTGACGTTCCCCTCATCGGCTTCTCTAGTAGTGTCATCAAATCGGAGGAAAAGATCACTCTGTGCATCACGGTAGGGACGGAATCGGAATAGGTCACTTGGATGCATGAGTTCCTAGTAGTGAATGTTGGCTCCCCCTACAATGCAATAATAGGGAGGCCAACCCTCCACGCGCTAAGTGTAGCCATGTCTTCCTATCACCAAGCCCTTAAGTTTCCCACCGAGGCCAGCCGACCTCAGGGAAGAGCCTGCAAGCCGAAGCCAGCCGACTGAGGACATCGTCTCGGTTCCCTTGGACGAGGCAAACCCTAACAAGATAGTCCACATCGGGTCCAACCTTCCCCCTGAATGCCTATCCAAACTGGTAAGTTTCCTGAGAACTAATGCTGATGTCTTTGGTTGGTCCACCTGTTAGATAGTGTATGCCCTTAGCTCCAATCAGAATGATGTACCTTATGACATTTAATGTAAATTAATAAAGTACATGTTTGATTCGTGTTATTATGGTGTGTTTCTGTGTAAAACTCTTAAACTGGACACATATGAGACTCGTGTTAGTTTAAAATGTTCATAGTCGTTGGGTAAGTCTGGGGAGATTTATCCTACCAAGGCTGACACTGATGTGCCGCCAACTTGGTTGGGGTGGCTTGTCTCAGCTGCTAGGGTGAGACCCGAGGTACATGCAGTGTAGGTTTACTTGAAACCCAGAACCAGACCAGAATTCCAATATTGCCCAGGACCATGGAGATTGATGGGCAAAATTGGAAGGTTACACCTGACCCCTATACTCGATTATGATACTGCACTAGGTGTCAGATTGGGCTATATTTGATATGCCAATCAATGAGATCCTTAGAGGGGGTCAAAACCTAGGTATGTTGGGATAGTCTAAGAATTTATCTGAGTGGGTGATCATAGTGACAAGACCAGCCCCTTTGTCGGACAAAGGTAATGATCGGGAATGCACTCTCTCTGATGGAAACCAAAGCTGCCGGCAGCCGATTTCAATCATTGAAATTTGTTTTGCAAAATATATTTATATAAAAATATACATATATATTATGGTTTCAAATTGTTTGCAGAAGGTTTTAATTCCCGGGATCCATGTGAGTAAAGAATGCAACACCGTTCCTTGCAGCCGAGGGAGAGGTCCTCTCTTGTCGGGCAGTGTTTGATCATTATGGGCTGAGAGGTTAAGTGTAAGACCATTGAGGGTAGTACCTGATGGGATTATCTTGCATCTGCTCATTGTCCCTGGGTTTTTTAAGGTGGCTTGGCCCAGGGACCACTTAGTTTTAGTGTTGGTTCCATTAAGAGCCCATGGTGATGGGCTCAGGGGTTCACTGCCCATAACAGTGAATTCGGCCAGGCCTTGTAACAAAGGCTAGGCTGAACCCATGTGGCTGATGTGTAGCTCAATGTTTGGGTCCCACACCATACAAGGAAACCCAATTGGGCAGTAGTTTGGAAGGTTAGTGAGTACATAGACTTAATGGGCCTAAAGCCCAATTCAAATTGGTCTAATTTGATTAGTTAAAGAAGGGGGCAGATTTGGGATTTGGATGAGCAGATAGGATAAAGAGTTATCCCTATCCACTCAGAGAGTCCAGATCAAAATACAAATTTGGATTTGGAAACTCGTAATAAGATTAGGAGGGGCTAATCTAATCTACAGATAAGATAAGGAATTATCCTTATCTCTTAAAGAGAAGTCTTGATCCAAATACAGATTTGGATTAGGAAGCTCCTAATGAGATTAGGAGCTCTCTTTAAGGCTATAAAAGGAGGAGGAGGGTGAACCTCCATACATCTCATCACAACAGATCTCAGATCACAGAAAGAGAGAAGACAACTACAGTAAGACTACGCCATCTTCTGCTCTTGTGCCCTCCTCCTGCTGCTGCCTTTGCCAGTTCGATCTCCATTGTAGGAGCATTCAAGAAGAGTTCATGATATCAGTTTTTGGGGAAAAACTGATCTGAAGTTGTGCCCACATACCCTCCATCGAATTCTTGCTGAAGGATTCGGTTCTTGTAAAGAACCTGTTGATTCTGCTCCACCCTACGTTGTGTCATCTTCAGTGGGAGCAGTCTTTGGAGTTTTCCATGGGTGTGAACACCTTCATTGGGAGATATTGTTTCTTCATCTCAGGTATGTCCCTCTCCTACCTTTTGGTTTCAGAACTGGTTTGGTTTAGGTTCAAGATTGATCCTTGAAAATGCAAATTTTCTAAAACAGGGAATGTGATTCCCACATGGGAGAGAAATTTTTGAAATTTCACCCTATCTACTTGCAGGGTTCGGCAATCCATATGATGGACCTCTCATCCCTTCAGTGGTATCAAAGCCAGGTTCAAATCTTGAACCGAAATAGATCCGATCTGAACCTACGCAAATGGGTAGAAGGCATTCTACCCAATTTGCGCAGATTGTGGTTTTTTTGGGAATTTGTTTCCCAGATCAAGGGCGAATGATCTGAAATTAATTCTTTATAAATCTGAAATATATTTAGAATTGTTCTTTATAATTTTCTTGATTTATGGGCTGTTCGTACAAAGGAGATCGAACTCTTTATTAGGCACAAGATATCTGTGATTTGCAGATTTTTACTTTCTTGTTTGTAATTAATTTTTTTTTTAATTTTTAGACTGAATGTATTGGAATTCGATCTGATGTAATATTAATAGAAAAATTAGGGTTTTCTATTTATTTTATTTCATGATCGAAGATGGCTGCGCAAGAGAAGTAGAATTCGTAGATAAGGAAATCGCTATCTGCGATTTGTAGTTTATGAAACTGCAAACTATGATCTAACATCTGTTTTGCAGGTTGGGAGATATGAAACAGCCCTATTACTGATTTTTGATTGTCTTTGATCAATAATTAATTTCAGATCAATTTCTTGAATTAATTCTTGAATTGAAAATCAAACCCTAGACCCATTCGAACCAAATTGGACCAAACTGGTTGGACCAAATCTGTGGTTTGATGGGGGCTGTTCTCATCCCTAATTTCCCACTTTTGGGTCAAGGGATTGATGTTTAATTTTGAGACTTAATTCGGCCCACACTTGTAAGGCCCAATTTTAAGGAGTTAAAACTGCTAAAGCCCACCAATTGTAGAAAAGCTATATGGGCCGAACTGCTTAATGCTATTCAGCCCATATACCTAGATAATATTAATCAGTAATATTATGGGTTAAATTGGGCTTTAATAATGGGCTTTATAAATATTAATTGATTGTATCAATTCTATCCTTGCATGTGATGTATGGATGTGTGATGTGCAACGTACATGGGCCATAAGTACTTGGCCCATGCAGATGCGATAGTGGCTCTTGCGCACATCATGGCTGAATGCACATCATTGCCATGGTGCCCCTAAAGATCATTTGATGATCTCCCTTTGTGGTGGGTCCCACACCTCCCTAAATAGGAACCGTGCGGAACCCTAGCCATTTAGGGCCCATCGAAATCTAGTTTTATGAAAGTCAATGGGAGCCACTTTGGTTTGACCTAAATTAAACTAGCGCATAACTTTTGTTCCCTCCTGAAATATGAGTGCATGTGATAGGGAGATTCATATGATGTACTCTGTAAAGGCCTTCCATCATTAGCATGAAGATGGGTCCTTCAGTAATGAGGAAATACACCATAAAATTGGGCTATCCATTTGTTGCTAGATCTGTTGGAATGTTTCATAAGATGATAGGGGCATCATAGACCGATGTGGGAGGGGCCTATCCTAAAATGGAAGACTCTCTCGTGGTACCTTGGTGTTCACGAATATGATGGGTGAGCACTCACTAGACATAAAAGGTTTAACCTAAAATGGCAATGAACCTTGTTTGACAGAGGCCAAAGGGAAAGCTCATACGATGAGTGGATATGATCCTTCACAAAAAGGTGGTGAGGTTATGCAGATGAAACAGTTGTCTCCATGCACCCTATGTGATTTCCCACATTTCTAGAGACATAATTCGTAGTCTCCGTCACTGAGATAGGAGGGAAATCTTGGAGATGAATAAATGGAAATGGAACATAGATTAAAAGCCATATTTATGTAGATAACATGAATCAAATTAGGTTGTGGACTAATGTTTGCTTTTTATCAGAAATGGAAAATGGACAATTCGCTAAGTTGTTGGACGACAACAAACTTAAGGGACCTGACTATGCTAACTGGTACCGTAATCTTATGCTGGTCCTAACCTCTGAAAAATTGGACAAGGAAGCAAAGAATCTTGCCCCGGAGCATCTGGGTGATAGGGCTTTTGAGGCCCGAAGGAGGGACTACCAGGAATGGGAAGAAAAGAATTCCCTAGCCCACTGCTACATCATAGCCTCCTTGGACAATCCGATTTAGAGGCAATTCGATCAGATTGAATTGTTGAAGGACATATTAGATAGTCTGAGGACAATGTATGAGGAGCATAATTGTTTTACTCGTCAGAAGGTCTTGAAACAGTTCATTACCGCATAGATGTCCAAGAACTAGCAGGTTCATGACCATTTTCTTTGGATGATCGGTTACATTAATGAACTTGAGAATCTTAGATCCAGGCTTGACCATGTCACGAAGGTAGATGCCATCCTAAATTCTCTGCCTCCTTCCTTCAATCAGTTCATCATGAACTACAATATGAACAAGCTGAATGTCAGCATCCAGGAACTTAGCAATATGTTGTAGAGGGCCGAGGAACTGATTAAGAAGGATGAGCCCATAGCCATGCTTGTTGAAGCGGACAAATCGGGCAAGAAGAAGAGGAAGGCTAAGAGAAAGCCCCAAAAGAAGGCTGCCAAGTCCAAGAAGCAGAAGAAGGACTGAGCATCAGATGCTTGTCACTTCTGCAAATAGACCGGCCATTGGAAGAGGAACTATCCTCAATACCTGGAATCCAAGAAACAAGGTAATTTCAAATCCTGTGTCATAGAAACCAATTTGTTGGTAACTTCTGCTTCTTGGTGTATTGACTCCGGGGCTTCAACTTATGCATGTAACTCACTGCAGGGGTTCAGGATAAGTAGAAGACTGAGTGTCGGAGAAGTAACTCTTTACTTGGGGACTTTTGCAAGTGTTGCGGCTACGACTATAGGAACCGTAGAGGTAATTTTCAAAGAAGGAATAATTGTACTAAAAGATTGTCTTTATGTACAGAATTTGAGAAAAATTTGATTTCTATTTCAAAACTGTTTGCGGATGGATATTCTATTCTTTCTAGTAATACGATTACTATCAAAAGAAATAACAAGTTCCTCGCATACGGAGAAATTGAGAATGGCCTCTAAGTTCTCCATCCTTCTCTGCAAACTAACATAGCCGAAACTACGTCAGTTGATATCCCCAAGAAAAGAACCCATGATACAGTTAATCCCATGTGCCTATGGCATTACTGACTTTGCCATATTAATATAGATCATATCACAAGGTTGGTAAAGGATGGTCCTTTGGATTTTCTAACTGTAGAAGATCTTTCCACTTGTGAACCTTGCCTTCAGGGTAAGATGACAAAACGGCCATTTAACGGTAAGCCTGAAAGATGTACAGGCACGCTTGACTTTATACATACTGATGTATGTGGTCCCCTGAGTGTTAGAACTCTTAACTAGCACGTGTATTTTATTGCATTCACCGATGATTATTCTCAGTATGTTTACGTGTACCTAATGAGACACAAGTTTGAATCATTTGAAAAGTTCAAAG
The DNA here is from genome assembly GCF_055504915.1 of Nelumbo nucifera. Taxonomy (NCBI): domain Eukaryota; kingdom Viridiplantae; phylum Streptophyta; class Magnoliopsida; order Proteales; family Nelumbonaceae; genus Nelumbo; species Nelumbo nucifera. The sequence goes on from NC_142649.1 coordinate 31,998,125, forward strand.
AGTTCAGACAAGAGGTTGAGAAACAGTTATGGAGAGAAATTAAGACCCTTCGATCGGATCGAGGTGGCGAGTATCTCCCTGACAAATTTAAGGATTACTTGAAGGTCAATGGGATAGTATCACAATTAGCCCTCCTGCTACACCACAGCTAAATGGTGTTTCAGAGAGGAGGAATAGAACCTTATCGGATATGGTCCGGTCACTTCTCGTGCAATCAGAGTTGCCCACATCCTTTTGGGGTTTTGCATTGGAGACTGCGATATATGTGCTGAACCGGGTTCCAACCAAATCAATTTCGCAGACTCCCTATGAGCTTTGGACTGGAAAGAAACCAAGTGTGAGACACTTGAAGATTTGGGGTTGTCCAGCGCACGTTAAAAGAACGAGTGCAGACAAATTGGAATCTAAGACTAGTCGTTGCCTATTCTTAGACTACCCCAAGGGCTCTGTGGGTTACATATTCTATGAACTAGGTGAACAGAAGGTGTTCTGTAGCCGAAATGCCCATTTCTTGGAGGAAGATTACATCCTAAACAATCATCGTCAAGAAGATGTTCTTGATGAGGAGAGCTCAGGGTCAGTGGGAGATGTCCCACAAGTTCCAAGTAATGACCAACCTAGAAGATCTACCTAGGTATCCAGGCCTGCAGTTCGTTTTGGCAATGACCAGGATATTTATCTGGTGGAAGCTACAACCAGTGAGGAGGATCCCGTGACTTATACGAAACCTATGTTGGACATAGATTCCTTAAACTGGGTAAATGCCATGAGAGCTGAGATGGACTCAATGGAGACCAATGGAGTCTGGACTCTAGTAGATCCGCCCCCCGGGGTAAAAGCAATTGGTTACAAATGGATCTATAAGAGGAAGAAGGGCCCCGATTGTAAGGTTGAGACCTACAAGGCTCATCTGGTGGCGAAAGGGTATACTCAGAAAAAGGGCATCGATTATGAGGAAACCTTTTCACCGGTGGCCAAGCTTAAATCCATTAGGATCCTGATAGCTGTAGCAGCATACAATGACTACGAGATTTGGCAGATGGATGTCAAAACTGCGTTCCTGAGTGGAGATCTTACTGAAGATATCTATATGCAACAACCACAAGTTTTCATAGCTGCGGGTCAGGAGCACATTGTTAGACAGTTTTTGTATGCCTTAGCTTCAATCAAAATGATGTACATTATGAGTTTATTGTAAATGAATAAAGTACATATTTGATTCATGTTTGTGTGGTAAGTTTCTATGTAATACCCTTAAACTGGATACTTATTGAGACTCGTGTTAGTTTAGAATGTTCACAGCCAGTGGGTTGGTCTGGGGAAACCTATCCTGATAAGGCTAACACTGATGTGCCACCAAGTCGGTTGGGTTGGCCTGTCTCAGCCACCAGGGTGAGACCCAAGGCACATGCAGTGTAGGATTAATTGAATCTTTGAACCAGACCAGATTTCCAGTATTGCCCTAGACCTTGGAGATTAATGGGCAAATCTGGAAAGTTACACCCGACCCTTAGACTCGATTATGATACTGCACTAGGTGTCAGATTGGGCTATCTTTGATGTACCAATCAGTGAGATCCTTAGCGGGGGTCAAAAGCTGGGTATGTTGGGACAATCTGAGAATTCATCTGAGTGGGTGATCATAGTGGCAGGATCAGCCCCTTTGTCGGACAAAGGTAATGAACGGGGATGCACTCTCTCTGATGGAAACCAAGACTGCCAGCAGCCGATTTCAATCGTTGAGATTTGTTTTGCAAAATATATTTTATATGAGATATAAAAGTATATATTATTACAGTTTCCAAAATGTTTGCAAAAGGTTTTAATTCCCGGGATCCATATAAGTAGAGAGTGCAACACTGTTCCGTGCAGCCAAGGGAGAGGTCCTCTCTTGTCGGGCAATGTTTGATCATTAAGGGCTGAGAGGTTAAATGTAAGACCATTGAGGGTAATACCTAATGGGCTAATCTTGCATCTACCCACAGTCCCTGGGTGTTACAAGGTGGCTTGGCCCAGGGACCACTTAGGGTAAGTGTTGGGCCTATAGAGCTCATGTGATGGGTTTCAGGGGGTGCACTGTCCATAACAGTGTATTCGGCCAGGTCTTGTAACAAAGGCTGGGCTGAACCCATGTGGCTGATGTGTAGATCAATGTTTGGGTCCCACGACATACAAGGAAGCCCAGCTGGGCAGCAGTCAGGAAGGCTAAGTGAGAACATAACCCTAATGGGCCTGAAGCCCATTTCGAATTGGGCTAATTTAAGCAGTTAAATTAAGGGGGCGAATTCTGGGATTGGATTAGCAGATAGGATTGGGACTTAACCCTATCCACTCAGAGAGTCTAGATCTGAAATCAGATCTGGAAACCTCCTAATGAGATTAGGAGAAGGCTGATCCAATCTACATATGAGATAAGGGTTTACCCTTATCACTTAAAGGGAAGTCTGATCCAAATATAATTTGGATCAGCAACTCCTAATGGGATTAGGAGATGATCCTTTTATGGTTATTAAAGGAGGAGGGGGCGGCAGACTTTAGATATCACAACAGAAGTTCTTCACTTGTCTTCAGAGCTGAAATCACAAAAGAGGGAATTCAGCACATCTGCGAAAATTCTCTCTTGCCGCCTCCTTCCAGCCGCCGCCTCACCTGCCAGTTCGACGTCCAATTCAGTAGGAGAAATCAAGATTCGATCTTGACATCAGTTCCTTGTGAAGGGACTGATAGGAAGTTGTGCTCACGTGCCATCCTGCAATTTCTTACGAAGGATTAGGTTATTGGAATGAACACTGCTGATTCTGCTCCATCCTACACTGCATCATCTTCAGTGGGAGCAGTCTTTGGATCCTTCCTTGGGCATGAACACCTTCGTTGGGAGATATTATTTCTCCATATCAGGTATAATCCTCTCCTACTACTTTTGTTCAGATCTGGTTCAATTTATGGTTCAAGATTGATCCTTGAAAAATATGATTTTTCTAAAATAGGGAATGCGATTCCCAGTTGGAGGGAGAGAAATTTTTAAAATCCGCCCACCCTATTCCGTAAGATTTGGGTGTCCATACGATGGATCTCTCAACCCTTTAGTGGTATCAGAGCCATGGTTCAAGTCTTGAACCAAATTGGATCAAATCTGAACCTGCGCAAATGGGCAGAAGGTGTTCTACCCGATTATTATAAATCTGATTATTATTTAGAACTGTTCTTTATAATATTCTTGATTTATGGACTGTTCGTACACATGGAGATCGAAATCTTGATTGGTGCAAGGAACCTGCGATTTTGCAGTTTCTTGATTATTCTATTACATTTGGTTTGTAAAATATTTTTTTTTTATTTTTTAGACTGAATGTATAGGCATTCGATCTGATGAAATTATTAACAGAAATTAGGTTTTCTATTTATTTTTATTGGATAAAAGATGGCGGCGCAGAGAAGGAGATTTCACAGATGGGTGAATCGCTATCTGCGATTTGCAGTTTGTGAAACTGCAACCTGTGATCTAACCTCTGTTTTGCAGGATGGATTGTGCGAACAGCCCTATGTGACTAATTCTTTCTTGTTCTTTTATCAGTAATTAATTTTAGATTAATTCTTGAATTAAATCTTTAATTAAAGATCAAACCCTAGACCCATTCGAACTAGATTGATCCAAATTGGTTGGACCGAATCTAGGGTTCGATCAAGGCTGAATGTCAGCCCTATTTCTTCCCACTAATGGGCCTGAGGATTGATAATTAATTAAATGCTTAATTTGGCCCAACCTGTAAAGGCCCAGTATTAAGTTGTTAAAACTACTAAAAGCCCACTCTGCGGATAAAGCTATATGGGCCGAACTGATCAACCCTAACTCAGCCCATATACCTAGATAATATTAATGGTTAATATTATGGATTAAAACTGGGCTTCAAATGGGCTTTACAGATATTTAATTGATTGGATCAATTTATCCTTGCATGTGATGTATGGATGTGTGATGTGCTACGTACATGGGCAATATGTGCTTGGCCCATGCTTAATCGATAGTGGCTCTTGCGCACACCATGGCTGAATGCACATCATTGCCATGGTATCCCTTTTGGTCATTGGATGACCTCCCTCAATGGTGGGCCCCACACCTCATGTAGAGGTAACGTGCAGAACCCTAGCCGATTTGGGCCCACCGAAATCTGGCTTTATGAAAGTCAGTGGGAGTCACTTTGGTTTGACCTAGATCAAACTAAGGCGTAATTTACTATCCCTCCAGCTAATATGAGTGCATGTGATAGGGAGATTCATATGATGAACTCTCTAAAGGCCTTCCATCATTAGCATAAGGATGGGTCCTTCAGTAATGAGGAAACGCACCAGAAAATGGGCTATCCATTTGCTGTTGGGCTTGTCTGAGTGTTTCATAAGATGATAGGGGCGTCATAGACCGATGTGGGAGGGGCTTCACCAGAATATGGGAACTCTCTCACGGTACCTTGGCGTTCACGAATATGATGGGTAAGCACTCATTGGACAAAAAGGTTTAGCTGAAAACAGCTCTGAACCTTGTCTGATAGAGGCCAAAGGGAAAGCTCATGTGATGAATGGATATGATCCTTCACAGAAAGGTGGTGGGGTTATGCAACTGAAACAGTTGGCTCCATGCACCCTATGTGATTTCCCACATTTCCAGAGACAACTTATAGTCTCCGTCACTGAGATAGGAGGGAAATCTCAAAGATGAATAAATGGGTATGGAACGTAGATTAAAAGCCATATTTATGTAATGAACATGAATCAAATTAGGTTGTGGAACGTAGATTAAAAGCCATATCTTGAAGCTAGCAAGATAGGCAAGAGAAAAAGGAAGGCAAAGAAGCCTCAGAAGACAGCCACTAAGGGTAAGAAGCAGAAGAAAGACAAAGCATCAGATGCCTGTCATTTCTGCAAGAAGACCGGCCACTGGAAAATGAATTGTCCTGCCTACCTAGAACCCAAGAAAGGTAATTTCGAATCTTGTGTTATAGAAACCAATTTATTGGTAGCTTCTACATCCTGGTGTATTGACTCTGGGGCTTCAACTCATGCGTGTAACTCACTGCATGGGTTCAAGGTAAGCAGAAGGCTGAGTGAAGGAGAAGTTACGTTCTACTTGGGGACTTCTGCAAGTGTTGCAGCCGCGGCCATAGAACCGTGGAGTTAATTTTTAGAGAAGGAACTATTGTACTGAAAGATTGTCTTTATTTACAAAATTTAAGAAAAAATTTGATTTCTGTCTCAAAACTGTGTCAGGATGGTTATTCTATCTTCTTTAGTAATACGATTACTATTAAAAGAAACAACAGATTCATCGCATATGGGGAACTAGAGAATGGTCTCTATGTTCTACATCCTTCTCAAGAAACTAACATAACCGAAACTACGTCGGCTGAAATCCCCAAGAAAAGAGTCCATGATACAGTTAATCCCACGTGCCTATGGCATTACCGACTTGGCCACATCGGTGTTGGCCGAATCACAAGGTTGGTAAAGGATGGCCCTTTGGATTTTCTAACTGTAGAAGATCTTCCCACTTGTGAACCTTGCCTACAAGGCAAGATGACGAAACGACCATTTAACAGTAAGCCAAAAAGATGTATAGGCTCACTTGACCTTATACATACTGATGTATGTGGTCCCTTGAGTGTTAGGACACGGAATCAATACGTGTATTTCATCACCTTTACCGATGATTTCTCACGATATGGTTACGTGTATCTAATGAGACATAAGTTTGAATCCTTTGAAAAGTTCGAAGAGTTCAAACAAGAGGTCGAGATACAGTTATGGAGAGAAATTAAAGTCCTTCGATCAGATCGAGGTGGCGAGTATCTCTTTGACGAATTCAGGGACTACTTAAAGGACAATGGGATAGTATCATAATTGGCTACTCCTACTACACCACAACTTAACGGTGTTTCAGAGAGGAGGAATAGAACCTTATTAGATATGGTCCGATCACTTCTCATACACTCAGAGTTACCCACATCCTTTTGGGGTTACGCATTAAAGACTACGATTTACGTGCTGAATCAGTTTCCATCCAAATCAGTTCCGAACACTCCATATGAACATTAGACCGGAAAGAAACCAAGTGTCAGACACTTGAAGATTTGGGGTTGTCCAGCACACGTTAAAAGAACGAGTGCAAACAAGTTGGAATCCAAGACCAGTCGTTGCCTATTTGTAGGCTACCCAAAAGGCTCTGTGGGTTGCCTATTCTATGACCTAAGTGAACAGAAGGTGTTCTGTAGCCGAAATGCATAATTCTTGGAAACCGATTACATCCTGAACACCCATCATCAGGAAGTAGTTCTTGATGAGGAGAGCTCAAAAGCAGTGGGAGATGTCCCACAAGTTCCAGGTAATGAACCTAGAAGATCCACTCGGGTATCCAGGCCACCAGTCCGTTATGGTTATGACCAGGATAGTTACCTGGTGGAAACCTTGACTAGGAGGAGGATCCCGTGACTTACACGGAAGCTATGTTGGATATAGATTCCCAGAAGTGGGTGGAGGCCATGAGAGCTGAGATGGACTCTATGAAGACCAATGGAGTCTGGACTCTAGTAGATCTGCCCTCCGGGGTAAGAGAAATTGGTTGCAAATGGATTTACATGAGAGCTGAGATCTCCAAGAAAGAAAATGTTCCTTTCAGGCACGGAGTCACTCTCTCCAAGAAGATGTCTCCCAAGACCTCTGAGGAGATTGAGGGCATGAAAGACGTTCCCTATGCCTCTGCCATAGGGAGCATCATGTATGCCATGCTGTGCACTCGTCCAGACATTGCTCAAGTAGTGAGTGTGGTAAGCAGATTCCAAGCCAACCCAGGGCAGGAACACTGGACTGCTATGAAAAACATACTTAAGTACCTTTGAAGGACAAAAGACTTTTGTCTGGTATTTGATGATTTCTCACTACAGATCCAAGGGTATACTGATGCCGATTTCCAGTCAAATGCAGATGATAGAAAGTCTACATCTGGATATGTTTTCATGATAGGATCGCATGTTGTTTGCTGGAAAAGCAGCATACAGGGGTCCACTGCAGACTCCACGACCGAAGCTGAATACATTGCCGCAAGGGAGGCTGCCAAAGAAATCGTGTGGATGAAGAAGTTCGTTCACGAGTTGGGAATAGTTCCATTCAGGACATCACCCATCCCGTGGTTGTGTGACAACAATGGAGCCATTGCTCAGGCTAAGGAGCCACGAGCCCACTCGAAGTCAAAGCACATCGAGAGGAAGTACCACGTACTGCGGGAGATTGTTGGTAGAGGGGACATCTTGATTTAGAAGGTAGCGTCAGCAGAAGATGTAGCAGACCCATTGACGAAGCCACTATCACAGAAAGTGTTTGAGAAACACATGGAAATCATGGGACTCTAGCTTGTACCAGATTGGACCTAAGTGCAAGTGTGAGCTGTTAGACAGTTTTTGTAAGCCCTTAGCTTCAATAAGAATGATGTATATTATGAGTTTATTGTAAATGAATAAAGTACATATTTGATTCAAGTTCCTGTGGTAAGTTTCTGTGTAATATCCTTAAATTGGACACTTATTGAGACTCATGTTAGTTTAAAATGTTCACAGCCAATGGGTCGGTCTGGGGAGACCTATCCTGATAAGGCTGACACTGATGTGCCACCAAGTTGGTTGGGGTGGCATGTCTCAGCCGCCAGGGTGAGACCCAAGGCACAAGTAGTGTAGGATTAATTGAATCTTTGAACCGGACCAGATTTCCAGTATTGCCCTGGACCTTGGCGATTAATGGGCAAATCTGGAAAGTTACACCCGACCCCTAAACTCAATTATGATACTGCACTAGGTGTCAGATTGGGTTGTCTTTGATGTACCAATCAGTGAGATCCTTAGCAGGGGTCAAAACCTAGGTATATTGGGACAGTCTGAGAATTCATCTGAGTGGGTGATCATAGTGACAGGATCAGCCCCTTTGTCGGACAAAGGTAATGATCGGGGATGCACTCTCTCTGATGGAAACCAAGACTGTCGGCAGCCGATTTCAATTGTTGAGATTTGTTTTGCAAAATATATTTTATATGAGATATAAAAGTATATATATTACGCTTTCCAAAATATTTGCAAAAGGATTTAATTCCTAGGATCCATATAAGTAGTGAGTGCAACACTGTTCCTTGCAGCTGAGGGAGAGGTCCTCTCTTGTCGGGTAGTGTTTGATCATTATGGGCTAAGAGGTTAAGTGTAAGACCATTGAGGGTAATACCTGATGGGCTAATCTTGCATCTGCCCACAGTCCCTGGGTGTTACAAGGTGGCTTGGCCCAGGGACCACTTAGGGTAAGTGTTGGGCCCATGGAACCCATGTGATGGGTTTCAGAGGGTGCACTGCCCATAAGAGTGTATTCGGCCAAGTCTTGTAACAAAGACTGGGCTGAACCCATGTGGCTGATGTGTAGATCAATGTTTGGGTCCCACACTATACAAGGAAGCCCAATTGGGCAGCAGTTAGGAAGGCTAAGTGAGCACATAACCCTAATGGGCTTGAAGCCCATTTCGAATTGGGCTAATTTAAGCAGTTAAATTAAGGGGGCGAATTCTGGGATTGGATTAGCAGATAGGATTGGGACTTAACCCTATCCACTCAGAGAGTCTAGATCTGAAATCAGATCTGGAAATGTCCTAATGAGATTAGGAGAAGGCTGATCCAATCTGCAGATGAGATAAGGGTTTACCCTTATCACTTAAAGGGAAGTCTGATACAAATATGATTAGAATCAGCAACTCCTAATGGGATTAGGAGATGATCCCTTTAAGGTAATAAAAGGAGGAGGGGGCGGCAGCCTTTAGATATCGCAATAGAAGTTCTTCACTTGTCTTCAGAGCTGAAATCACAAAAGAGGGAATTCAGCACATCTGCGAAAATTCTCTCTTGCCGCCTCCTTCCTGTCGCCACTTCACCTGCCAGTTCGACCTCCAATTCAGTAGGAGAAATCAAGATTCGATCTTGACATCAGTTCCTTGTGAAGGGACTGATAGGAAGCTGTGCTCACGTGCCATCCTGCTATTTCTTACGAAGGATTAGGTTCTTGGAGAGAACACTGCTGATTCTTCTCCATCCTACACTGCGCCATCTTCAGTGAGAGCAGTCTTTGGATCCTTCCTTGGGCGTGAACACCTTCGTTGGGAGATATTATTTCTCCATATCAGGTATAATCCTCTCCTACTGCTTTTGTTCAGATTTGGTTCGATTTATGGTTCAAGATTGATCCTTGAAAAATATGATTTTTCTAAAATAGGGAATGCGATTCCCAGTTGAAGGGAGAGAAATTTTTGAAATTTGCCCACCCTAATGGTGAATTAAATAGTTCCATATATCGACTTAAGCAAACTTTTAGGAGTTGGAACATTTGGTTTGACTCTACCGTCAAAAAGTTTGACTTTGAGCAGAACCCAGATGAGCCCTGTGTTTATAGGAAATCTAGTGCTGATAAGATTACGTTTCTAGTTCTGTATGTAGATGACATTCTGCTCATTGGGAATGATGTAAGAATGTTGACTACGGTGAAAGTGTGTTTTTCACAGCAATTCTCCATGAAAGATCTTGGAGAAGCCTCCTATATACTAGGTCTTTGACTCTATAGAGATAGATCAAAGAGGATAATAGGATTATCCCAATCTGCTTACAGTGACAAGATAGTCATGGAGAATTCCCAGAAAGGAAATGTTCCTTTCAGGCATGGAGTCACTCTCTCTAAGGCCATGTCTCCCAAGACACCCAAGGAGATTGAGGGCATGAAGGACGTTCCCTATGCCTCAGCCGTAGGGAGCATCATGTATGCCATGTTGTGCACTCGCCCTGACATTGCTCAAGCAATGAGTGTGGTAAGCAGATTCCAGGCCAACCCAGGGCAGGAGCATTGGATTGTTGTGAAAAACATACTTAAGTACCTTCGAAGGACTAAAGTGTTTTGTCTGGTATTCAATGGTAGTTCACTACAGATCTAGGGGTATACTGATACCGACTTCCAGTCAGATCCAAATGATAGAAAGTCAACATCTGGATAGGTTTTCACGATAGGATCGTGTGTTGTTTGCTTGAAAGTCAGCAAACATGGGTCCTAAGTAGTAAGAATAGCAGTCCACAACCCAAGTCGAACACATTGCCGTAAGTGAGGCTGCCTAATGAATGAAGGTGTTCATTCTGGAATTTGGAATTTTGCACATCACCCACTCCACTATTGTGTGACAACACTGGATCTATGGGTGAATGATGTTAAAAGGTAGCATCAGTGGAGAATGTGGCAGACCCATTGACTAAGCCATTGACACAGAAAGTGTTTGAGAAGCACGTGGAAATTCTTAGACTCCGGCTTACCCGATTGGACCTAAGTGCAAGTGGGAGCTGTTAGACAGTGTATGCCCTTAGATCCAATCAGAATGATGTACCTTATGACATTTAATGTAAATAAATAAAGTGCATATTTGATTCGTGTTATTATGGTGTGTTTCTGGGTAATACCCTTAAACTGGACATATATGAGACTTGTGTTAGTTTAGAATGTTCACAACCGTTGGGTAAGTCTGGGGAGATTTATCCTACCAAGGCTAACACTGATGTGCCGCCAAGTTGATTGGGGTGACTTCTCTCAACTACCAAGGTGAGACCCGAGGTACATGTAGTGTAGGATTACTTGAAACCCTGAACTGGACCAGAATTCCCGTATTGCCCTGGATCTTGGAGATTGATGGGAAAAATTGGAATGTTACACCTGACCCCTAGGCTTGATTATGATATTGCACTAGGTGTTGGATTGAGCTATCTTTGATATGCCAATCAATGAGATCCTTAGAGGGGGTCAAAACCTAGGTTTGTTGGGACAGTCCGAGAATTCATCTGAGTGGGTGATCATAGTGACTGGACCAATCGTTGAAATTTGTTTTGCAAAATATATTTATATAAAGATATACATATATATTATGGTTTCAAATTGTTTGCAAAAGGTTTTAATTCCTGGGATCCATGTGAGTAGAGAATGCAGCACTGTTCCTTGCAGCCGAGGGAGAGGTCCTCTCTTGTCGGGCAGTGTTTGATCAATATAGGCTGAGATGTTAAGTGTAAGACCATTGAGGGTAGTACCTGGTGGGCTAATCTTGCATATGCCCACAGTCTTTGGGTTTTTATAAGGTGGCTTGGCCCAGGGACCACTTAGTGTAAGTGTTGGGCCCATTAAGAGCCCATGGTGATGGGCTCAGGGGTTCATTGCCCATAACAATGAATTTGGCCAGGCCTCGTAGCAAAGGTTAGGATGAACCCATGTGGCTGATGTGTAGCAAAATGTTTGGATCCCACGCCATACAAGGAAACCCAACTGGGCAGCTGTTTGGAAGGTTAGTGAGTACATAGACTTAATGGGCCAAAAGCCCAATTCGAACTGGTCTAATTTGATTAGTTAAAGAAGGTGGCGGATCTGGGATTTGGATTAGCAGATAGGATAGGGAGTTATCCCTATCCACTCAGAGAGTCCAGATGAAAATACAGATTTGGATTTGGAAACTCCTAATAAGATTAGGAGGGGCTGATCAAATCTACAGATAAGATAAGGGCTTATCCTTATCTCTTAAAGAGAAGTCCTGATTGAAATATAGATTTGGATTAGGAAACTCCTAATGAGATTAAGAGCTCTCTTTAAGGCTATAAAAGGAGGAGGAGGGCGAACCTCCATACATCTCATCATAACAGATCTCAAATCACAGAAAGAGAGAAGACAGCTACAGTAAGACTGTGCCATCTTCTGCTCTTGCGCCCTCCTTCTGTTGCCACCATTGCTACTTCGATCTCCATTGTAGGAGCAATCAAGAAGAGTTCTTGATATCAGTTTTTGGAGAAAAACTGAGCTGAAGTTGTGCTCACATACCCTCCATCGAATTCTTTTCGAAGGATTCGGTTCTTGTGAAGAACTGGCTGATTCGGTTCTTCTGAAGAACCTACCAACACCTTGTCAACAAGGTGTTTAAGAATCAAATGGGGAGGATCATTGAAGCCTATGTAGATGACATGGTAGTGAAGAGCCTGAAAGTCGAATCCCACATCTTGGACCTGGCCAAGACCTTTGACACTCTGTGTAGCTTCAACGTGAAGCTTAACCCAAGCAAGTGTGCCTTCGGCGTCACCTTGGGCAAATTCTTGGGCTTCGTCATTAGTGAGACTGAAAAGACCCTATTTTTGTCCCCTAATTTTCATCTTTTTACATTACTTTAGCATTTAAATGAACTCATTACTCTTGTATTTTGATTCAGGGCAATAAAGAAGGCAATTGGAAGAAAACAGGGCAAATCGAGTGATTTTGCACAGTTCGGCGATAGTCAGTAATCTGTCTGAGACAGAATTAATGTTGATTTTCCTACTGCTATCCATGATTTCGGTGATCCATAATTGTCACGAATAGTGGTACAAGTAGCAATTAGGTTAATATCTTTCTGAGTCAATTGTTCGTGACAGCCTTTGACCAATGTATTGACATGTTTTAACCTAAAGGGAATCGATGGAACAAGATTCAATAATTGCAGCTATCTCAATTATTGTTATTTTGGTTTAATTGTTTTCACAAAGCTTAATGCTATCATACCCAGTTGATTAAAGATAAGTGTTGATCGAATGCTGGGTTTGGTCAACTAATTTAGGAAAACACAAGGTTTATTATGGCTATCCTAATAAATCTAAGGTTAAATGCTTGAATCGCAAGAATGCCGAAATTTACCTAGGATCGATGGCCAATCGATTCAACCCAAACCTTTGAACCAGAATTCGGTAAGACTGATTTTCTCTTGTTTGTCTAGTTTGTTATTCTTTTAATTTTAGTTATTAAATTTTCCCACTCAATTACTTTATCCATTCGACTAAGAGATTACTGAATTGCTCCCTGTGGGATTCGACCTAGTACCACTTTTTACTGCAATTATTTGATTGTGGGACTAGTACTAATTTTGAGGGCTTCGACAACCCGTCAAAATTTTGGCGCCGTTGCTGGGGAGCAACTTTATTTTCTTAGCTATTACCTTCCTCTTGTTAACCCCTTCTTGTTTATCACTCATGCTTCTCAATGAGGTGAACTCGAGTACAACCCCAAAATTGAGAGAACCACCCGTTGTTTAAGGAAGGAGGCTAAGAAAAGGAATGATCGTTCACCAAAAAGGGTGAACTCAGATTGCGAATTGCCCACTTGTGATTTTCCCATCTTCGAAGAAGGAGAAAGAATGGCTGACAGAGAGAGGACACTGAGGGAGTTGGCTGCACCGATTATGAACCAACAGCCCTTATGCATCATGTACCCCACTCTTGAGGTAGCTTTTGAATTGAATTCCGGTTTGATACAACTATTGCCTATATTTCATGGTTTTCCAGGAGAGGACCCTCATAAGCATCTAAATGAATTCCATGTTGTCTGTGCAAGCATGAAGCCCCAAGGTATGACCGAGGACCAAGTAAAACTCATAGCCTTTCTATTTACTTTAAGAGATAAAGCAAAGGATTGATTGTATATTCTTCCTCCAGGTTCAGTACGCACATGGGATGAGATGAATAGGATATTCTTGGACAAATATTTTCTTGCATCCCGGGATGCAAATATAAGAAAAGAAATATGTGGAGTTCGGAAATTTGGTGGTGAGACACTATACGAATATTAGGAAAGATTTAAACAACTTGTTGCTAGCTGTTAATCCAATACTTCTACGAAGGGCTGCAGCCCATGGATAGAAGTATGGTCGATGCAGCCAGTGGAGGAGCCTTGGTGAACAAGACACCCGAAGTGGCCAGGGAGTTAATCTCCAACATGGCCAAAAATTCACAGCAGTTTGGTGCACGGACAGACAGTACCATTAGAAGGGTTAATGAGGTAAGCCATGTAAATTTAGAAAATCAGATTTCTGACTTAACTACTTTGGTAAGACAACTCGCTATAGGACAATTACAAACTGCCAGGGTGTGTGGTATCTATTCGATTCCTGGCCATCCTATGAACATGTGTCCATCATTGCAAGATGGTTCGATGCAGCATGTCAATGCCGTAGGAGGATTCCTGGGCCAGCCCCAACGAAAGTTTGATCCCTACTTCAATTACTACAATCCGGGGTCGAGAGATCATCCAAACCTAAGCTACGGGAACCAAGGAGGACAGCAGCAATGTCAGCCCCATTTTTTTAGTCGACAACCCTAGTTTTCAACACCCATCACAGCACAAGGCCAACCCCCGAATTCAGGTACATCATTAGAACATATAGTTAAGGCTCTAGCTACTAAAACTCAGCAATTTCAGTAGGAAACAAGAGCCAGCATTCAGAATTTGGGGAATCAAATCAGCCAACTTGCCACTTCCATCAGCAAGTTGGAGGCGCAGAGCTCCGGGAAACTACCATCACAAGCGATAGTCAACCCCAAGGAGAATGTAAGTGCAGTGGTGTTGAGAAGCGGGAAGGAACTACAGCTAGATCCTACCTCACCAAGGAAGGCTGATAAAGGACAAGAGAAGGTACAGGACTCAAACGAGAACCCCATTAAGGTAGGAGTTGGAGAGAACATTTCAGCCATGATCAAAAGGACCTTACCAGAAAAACATGTTGATCCAGGTATGTTCACCCTACCCTATGTGATTGGCAATAAGCAAATCGAGCATGCCATGCTAGACTTAGGTGCATCTATCAATGTCATGCCATACTCGATTTACTATGCTTTGAGATTAGGTCCTTTAAAGGAAACTAAAATTGTTGTCCAATTAGCTGATCGTTCTAACGCCTACCTAGAAGGGATTGTTGAGAATGTAATGGTGCAGACTAATGATTTAATTTTCCCAGCTGATTTTTACATTCTGAAGATGGAGGAGGACACGATCGAAGGTTCAGCCCCACTTCTATTAGGCAGGCCCATTCATGAAAATGACCATGACCAAAATAGATGTGGATGAGGGTACCCTCTCCGTCGAGTTTGACGGGGAGACTATTAAATTTAATATTTTTGAAGCTATGAAGTACCCAAATGAAGACCATTCGATCTATTCGATTGACACTATTGATCCAATTGTGCAGGAAATTTTTGAAAAGGACATGAATAAGGAGCTAGAATCGAGTGCACAATTGGATACGAAGGCCCCTATTCCAGATTTGAACCCGCCCATGATGGATGGAAGGGGAGCACACTGGAAGCTGCAACCACGAGAGTTAAAATAGCAAAGGAGGACGTCGAGCATAACGACGTTAAACAATTGTGCTTGTGGGAGGCAACCCATTGTGTTTAGTTAATTTTGTTATTTTGTTCGGTTTTGATTTTTGTGTTTAGCAGGAACCTCACAAGGCGAACAGGGAAGTACCCCCGAATCCTTTTACTTTATGCATAATCACATACATTGGGGACAATGTATAACTTAAGTGTGGGGGGATTAGGGAAATCTGATGGAAATTTGGGATACCTTACCTTCTTGAAATTTCTGCTCCCGGAAACTTATCCTTGAACGATTTCAACTTATCAGGAATCATGTGCTTAGGCTGAATAGATAAGATAGGATGCAAGCATGACTAACTGAATCTTTCTTGGCTGCATATGGTACCTCATGATTTTAATCGATCAATAGGCAAGATGCATAAGGGTTTAATTGATTTTCTCATAATTATCTGTCAAACATGGTTTGATTATTCTAGAACTTGTTGTGTTAGGCATATTGAGACCACGATCAATGAATTCATGGATCAGGCGGTGAAACCCTATGATTCTTGTGCAAAAAAAAAAAGAAAAAAAAAAGAAAAAAAATTGAAAATAAAATCGTGACTAATATGAGATGGAACATAAAATGCACTCACATCTAGAAACAAAAACAAGTGTGAGATGGAGCATAAAATGCACTCACATCTTGAAATGAAGGCAAGGGTGAGATGGAGCATAAAATGCACTCACCATAGAACCCCAACCCCATTCTCACCTTCAGATCCTAGGAATTCATACTAAGTGGTGGAGATGTGATACATAGCAAGCTTATGGCAATAAGCACACCTTGTTTTGGCTTAAGAAACAAAGAAAGGTAAGTGAATCTAGCTGTTTTGGTTTCTTAAGACAATGAGTACCCATTCAGCCAAGGATACTTCAGCCGGGAAGGCTTGTCTCCTGGACTATTGATTTAACTTGGGACCATGGGGAATGGTGATTTGCAATCACTCTTGGATGAGAAGAAGGGAAGAAAGAGACATAAAGAGGGAAGGTTACCAAGTCTGGACTAAGTCATGCAATGAACCAGGCCTCATGTAGAGAAAAAGAAAGATTGAAAATCAGTAGTTGGTTTCTTTTGTGTTACTTGAGTTTTTGCCTTGCTCGAGGACGGGCAAAGTTTAAGTGTGGGGGGATTTGGTGAGACTGAAAAGAACCCTACTTTTGTCCCCTAATTTTCATCTTTTTACATTAATTTAGCATTTAAATGAACTCATTACTCTTGTATTTTGATTCAGGGCAATAAAGAAGGCAATTGGAAGAAAACAGGGCAAATCGGGTGATTTTGCACAGTTCGGCGACAGTCAGTAATATGGGTTAGACAATTCAAGAAGCATTAGAAAGATGAAAGAAAGGCCCACAACTTTTATGTTTTGGGTTTCGACAGATTCGGCCTGAATCGAGTATGAAAATGAGCCCGAAGTCGAAGCAAGTTCGTAGTCAGGCCCATTTCACAACTTAAGCCCAACTCGCAGAAGTACCTTGAAGCAGCCCAACTCAAATTCAAGAGTTAAGAGTCCGAATTTCGAATGTAATCTTCAAGGTTAGTGTCTTATCAGATCTAAAGTCTTGAATGTAATCCTAGAGAGATAAGAAGATTGAGATTAGATCATTAGATAAGAGATAGGATAGGATTAGTTCAAAGAAGATCAAGACTCCCTAAAGATAAGATGATCTCCTAGAAAGAGTTGGAAAACAGCCCTCTCCTTTGGCTATATAAAGAGGGGGGCAAACCAGCTCTAGCATCACTCACTCCAAGATCAAAGAGATCACCAAGCAACTCAAGAAACTCAAGAGAATAGTTCGGCCATGGAGAAGCAGAGCATGGAGATTGCACAGATCATGAGTAGCTAAGCTTCTTTTTCTAGTTCAAGGGGGGAGGTTCGATTGTGCCATTGTGAGGTTCTGTAGTTAATTTATTTTCTTGCTTTTTAATTCAAGTATTCATTGGTTCTTGTGCACATTTTTATTGGATGTTAATGTTAATTAGTCTAACAAACTGAATTAATGTTGATTTTCCTACTGCTATCCACGATTTTGGTGATCCGTAATTGTCACGAATAGTGGTACAAGTGGCAATTAGGTTAATATCTTTCTGAGTCAATTGTTCGTGACAGCCTTTGACCAATGTATTGACATGTTTTAACCTAAAGGGAATCGATGGAACAAGATTCAATAATTGCAGCTATCTCAATTATTGTTATTTTGGTTTAACTGTTTTCACAAAGCTTAATGCTATCATTAATTAATATGGAGCGCTATCGTACCCAGTTGATTAAAGATAAGTGTTGATCGAATGCTGGGTTTGGTCAACTGATTTAGGAAAACACAAGGTTTATTAGTGCTATCCTAATAAATCTAAGGTTAAATGCTTGAATCGCAAGAATGCTGAAATTTACCTTGGATCGATGGCCAATCGATTCAACCCGAACCTTTGAACCAGAATTTGGTAAGACTGATTTTCTCTTGTTTGTCTAGTTTGTTATTCTTTTAATTTTAGTTATTAAATTTTCCCACTCAATTACTTTATTCATTCGACTAAGAGATTACTGAATTGCTCCCTGTGGGATTCGACCTAGTACAACTTTTTACCGCAATTATTTGATTGTGGGACTAGTACTAATTTTGAGGGCTTCGACAACCCGTTAGTCATCATCGAAAGAGGCATTGAAGCCAAATTAGACAAGATATAGGCCATATGGGACCTTGAACATCCTCGGTCAGTGAAGGAGACTTAGAGGCTCACTAGTAGAATAGCTGCTCTCAACCACTTCATGTCAAAGTCGGCTGACCGCTACATTCCCTTCTTCCGCGCCATCAAAAAGATGAAAGATTTCCAAAGGATGGAGGAATGCTAACGCGCCTTCGATGAACTAAAGCTATGCCTCACCTACCCTCATCACCCAGTCAGCCCCAATGGAAACCTTGTACTTATACTTGTCAGCAGGGGATGAGGCCATTAGCTTGGTCCTAATAAAAGATGACAGAGTCCAAAGACCAATATACTATGTCAGCAAGGTCCTTTACGACACCAAGACTAGGTACCCCAAAGAGGAAAAGTTAGCCTTTGCCCTCGTTATCTCAGCCAGAAAGCTTAGGTCCTATTTTCAAGCTCACACCATTGTGGTTTTGACAAACCAGCCCCTTAAGGCCATCCTCGCCAAGCCTAAGACCTCGGGACGCCTTCTTAAGTGGGAAGTCAACCTGTCTGAGTTTGACATCTAGTACTAGTCGAGACCCACAATTAAAGCGCAAGCCTTAGCTGATTTTCTAATAGAGTGCACCTTTAGTAGACCCCTTGGCCGACCCCCCGAAGATGAACCAGAAGGGGCACGCCCGATCGAGGAAGCCCCTCTAGCATGGAGACTCTTTGTCGATGGCTCATCCAATGCCAAAGGAAGCAGAGTAGGCCTCATCCTCCTCACCCCCGATGATGTTTTCATAGAATACGCGCTGAGATTCGACTTCCTAGCATCCAACAATGAAGCTGAGTACGAAGCCCTCCTCGAGAGGTTATAGCTTGCCAGTGACCTCGGCTCCAAGCATATCGAAGTCTTCAGCGATTCGCAACTGGTGGTGAATCAAATCAATGGTGAGTGCGAGGCCAGAGAACAAAGCATGGCCATGTACGTCACCAAAGTTCAAGAGATAGCCCACCACTTCCAACGCTTCTCCCTGCAACAAGTCCCGCGAGCCGAGAACGCAAGAGTCAATGCCCTCTCTAAGATAGAAAGTACCTCGAATGCTGTCCTCGGCCACACTATTCACATGGAAAAACTACCTCAGCCCTCTATAGAAGAAGCCCAAGTACTCCCGCTAGAGGCCAAATCATCTTGGACGGACCCCATCTTCGACTTCCTACTAACAGGACAACGCTCGACGACCGGAACGAAGCTTGATGACTCCAATGACAAGCAGCACACTGCACCTTGCAAGAGGGAAAGTTGTATAGGAGATCCTTCACTATGCCTTGCCTCCGATGCCTTCGTCAGGAGGAGGGCGAATACGTGCTCCGAGTAATTCACGAATGCATCTGCGGTAACCACCTCTGTGGCCAAGCCCTAGCCCAAAAGACACTAAGGCAGGGATACTTTTGGCCAACCCTTCACAAGGATGCAACCGAGTTGGTACGAAGGTGTGATCAATGTCAGAGACACGCTAACCTCTACCATCAACTTGCCACAACCCTCTTGACTCTAAGCAGTTCCTTGCCATTCACTACGTGGGAATAAAACTCCTCAGCCCCTTCCCTCAAGTAACAAGGGGTAGGAAATACCACATCGTCAATGTGGACTACTTTACTATGTGGGTAGAGGCCGAACCCCTAGCCACCATTACAGCTCGAGAAATCCAGAGCTTCTTTTGGAAAAACATCACTTGTTGCTTCGGCCTCCCCCACATGCTAGTCTCCGACAAAGAGAAGCAATTCAACGATACTAGGTTCCGAGAATGGTGTGCCTCCCCCTGCATCAAATAGCAGTACACCTCGGTGGGCTACCCCTAGACAAACAGCCTAGCTGAGGTCACAAACAAAATCATCCTAGATAGACAGAAGACCAAGTTGGACCAAGCCAAAGACCTGTGTGCTAACGATCTACATAGTGTTCTCTGGGCATACCAAACCACACCTCGGATGGCTATGAGAGAGACCCCATTCGGCCTAACCTACGGTACGGAAACAGTAATTCTAGTATAGATTGGCTAGCCAACACTTAGGATCGAGGCCGAGAACAATGAAGCACTTAGAGCAAACTTAGATCTGATGGAAGAGGCCCGAGAGCAAGCACAAATTAGGGTGGCCACTTGCCAGCAATAAGTGGCCCGCTACTACAAATCCAAGGTGAAAGAAAGACATTACCAAGAGGGAGACCTCGTCCTTAGGAAGGTCATGGTCCCCAAACCTATAGTAGGAAAGCTGGGCCCCAACTGGGAAGGCCCCAATACGATCAAGCAAGTCATCAGCCCCAACACCATTCGCTTGGAAAATTTAGATGGAAGACCCATCCCTCGGACGTGGAACTCGGAGAACCTCTAGATGTACTACAGATGAATGCAATTTTTTTTATGAAGTAAAGATTGAATCAACAAAGTTCCTCCTCATCTCAAAGCTTAATGTGTGTTCTCACTAAGTCTCTAAGACCCCTCGGCTTTGCAGCTGGCCAAGGCACATAGACTCTCTCGAGGACCTAACGCTCTTGCCGGGTCGTTTCCAGGGCATGTTACCAATAGCGAGCACCCTAACATCCCACCAAAACTACATAGGACTGCTAAGGCCTCGCAAGCCTCCCAACCTGCCTCGGCGGCCGATGGCCTCTTGGTCCTATAAACTTAGCACGACTAACTAAAGGAGGCAACCCCGACTAACTCAGCGGTTCACCTCAGCTTAAGACCCTCGACCTCCTCAAAGCGTCACCTTGACTTCGTCAAAGTAACCACTAGATGATGGTGCTCGACAAGCCATCTTAGCCTTGCCTAAACAACCATGGGAGGAAGGGAGCCAGGTGAGAATCAGCTCTACATTGGCCACTCCCCCGCATTTCAATAGGCCACCTCGGCCTTGCCTAAGTAAACACATAGTAGAAACTAGGCCAGGTAAGTAGCACTTTTGTCACATAGCTCTACCTCAGCCTTTCCCTCCTAACAACTTAAGGCGTGTGTATAGCGAGCCAATACAAGTTACTTTTTGTGTGTGCACTATGGTCTCATCATTGGGAGGGCCAGGGACCCCTCGACAAAAAAAGAAAGAAAAAAAGAGAAAGGGAATAAGTAGAGAAAGGGAGAACACATTGCACAAAACAAAAGGAGCATGGTGTACAAAGAGAATGCCTGATTTTTCATTACACTTCATCAAAATTGAGAGCCTTCACAAAACGTTTTACAACCTTTTAGGTTGAACACATTTACATCAAGCAACAAATAAAGAAGAAAAGGGAAGAGAACCCCACTAGGCCTTGCCGTCAGCCGAGGGAAGGGTAGAGTTCGCGGCACCATCAGCAGCCTAGGTGACCTCGGTAGCTTCCACGGGAGAGTCTGGAATCACCTTTAATGTCTCAATGTCAAAGTCTAGCATCATCTCCTTGAGGACTTTTTTGGTATCCTCGATCCCGTCCTGGTATGACCCAGATGCATATTCAGCAAGGTCCTTTGCCCGCTTCTCCACCTCGGTCGCCTACCTCAACGCCTCAACAATTTTTCCTTCAGCCTCAACCACCTTTTTCTCGGCTTTGGCTGACCACTTGATTTCCTCAATTGTCTTCCCTTCCAGCTGCCCGTTCCTTCACCACGATAGCCTTTCTCTCTGCCTTGACCACTCACTTCTCGGCCTCAGCAGCACACCCCTTGGCATGGGCTGCCCGCCGCTGGGCCTCAAAGATGATGCTCTAAAGGCAAACCCTCTCCTCTTACTCCTTGGAGAGGCTCTCCTACACCTCCTTCAACTTCCCCTCGAGACGCTCCCGAACAGCCTACTCATCCTTGAAACCTTCTTGAACTTTTGGAATTTCTCCTCGGCAACGGAAGCAACTTTCTGGAGCTTCTCCTTTTCCTTCTTGAGCTTGTCCAAGCGGGCCAAGTTGAGGCTCATCTCATCACCCAGACCGGCGAAGTGGAGATAGGACTGCAACATGAATCATTAGCAAGAGCTACAACAAAGAGAAACAAAGGAATGCCACAATCAATATAAAAACTTACCTCAGCCAAGTGATGCCGCCCCTTGTTGTAGATGGCTCACGGTGAGCTCTGCATCATCCGGAAGTAATCCCTTGACAGAATCACCCCGCTCACCAGGGTCTGGCTATCCCCTTCCTCGGTGATAGAGCCCCCCTCGCGAATCGACCACCGAGGGTGCAAAACCATGGAAGGATGCTCAGCCCCCTCAGCAAGTTCCTATGCAGATGTGGGAGCAGACGTGGACCCCATGTTGTTCTCCTTAGTGAGAGGCATCTTTATCATGGCATCGCCGGTAGGACGCTTGGTGTGGGCGACTGGCTTATTCATGGCCTCAACTGGCTTTTGGGCCCCCTCGATTGGACCCTTCCCCCTGGCAGGGACCTGTGTAGACGTCCCCTTGGCAGGGACCTGTCGGTTTGTCCCCATCGTAGGGACGTGCGCAGCGGTCTCCTTGGCAGGGACTTGTGGAGCTGCCCCCTTGGTAGGGACCTGTTGTGTAGCTACCCCCTTTGCGAGGGTTGGCACCCGCTCATCCATCTGTGGCGTCTGGGAGCCCGCCTTTTGGTTTGCTCATTCCTTCTGCTTGACACGAACATGCTCTATCAAGATTTTCTTGGCATCCATTGGCACCTCTACAAGCAAAACAAAATAGATCAATATCGTATGCCGAGGACAAGGATGGGGGAAATATGTTAAGGAACTATAGGGCCTCTCCTACCGAAGGGGGCAGAACTGAGGCCTACACACACTAACAGAACCTCCTCCTCCACCAATGGCTTGGCTTGGATTGTCCCCATCATGTGTAGGTGGGCTACGTCAACGGCCCCCTCATCTCGGAGCGGAGGGGGACACATATCGACCACTACACTGGCCTCTCCCCACCTCGACCTAAACCTCCAGCCTTCGGGGCAAGTGACACAGAAGAATTTGTCCTTCTAGCCGTGGACGGAGAAAGGGTCGTGCACAGGTTTTCTCCTCCGAGGATGGAAGTAGTATGTGTTGGCCTCGGAAGAAAGCTTCCTCGGCACGAACATGGCATCGAACTTCTTTGAGGTCAACTCCACATCCCAAAGTCCAGCCCACACTAGCATACCTATCATGGTCGGAAGGGCATTGGGGACAAGCTGGCTGATAGTGATGTCATACCACTCTAGCAACTCAAAGATCAAAGGATGAAGGGGAAACCTAAGACCAGACTCCAAAAAATGCGGGAATACATAGATTTGCCCCTCATCAGGGGTCCACGACTGCTCACCGACACCAGGAACCCTAAGTGTGTATGACCAAGTTACGTTGAACCTTCTAGCTAAAGACTTGACCTGGTCCACCTTTGAGGAGTTGTTGAACTCCGAGTGCGGGAGGTCAGCTGCAGCGACACCTTGAGCAGCGCTCCCATCCATGGGTCCCAAGACGGTCTTTGGGATCCCCTCCCCCTCGGCCTGATGCGGCACTCTCACAGGGAGAGTCAGTGCCTTGGTAGCTACCCTCGACACCCTCGTCCTTAGGAAGGTCATGGTCCCCAAACCTATAGTAGGAAAGTTGGGCCCCAACCGGGAAGGCCTCTATAGGATCAAGCAAGTCATCAGCCCCAACACCCTTCGCTTGGAAAATTTAGATGGAAGACCCATCCCTTGGACGTGGAACTCGGAGAACCTCTAGATGTACTACAGATGAATGAAATTTTTTTTATGCAAGTAACGATTGAATGAACAAAGTTCCTCTTCATCTCAAAGCTTAGTGTGTGTTCTCATTAAGTCTCTAAGACCCCTCGGCTTCGCAACTAGCCAAGGCACATAGCCTCTCTCGAGGACCTTACGCTCTTGCCGGATCATTTCCAGGGCATGTTACCGATAGCGAGCACCCTAACATCCCACCAAAACTACCTAGGACTGCTAAGGCCTCATAAGCCTCCCAGCCCGCCTCGGCAGCCGATGGCCTCTTCGTCTTATACACTTAGCATCAGTAACTAAAGGAGGCAACCCCGACTAACTCAGCGGTTCACCTCAGCTTGAGACCCACGTCCTCCTCAAAGCGTCACCTTGACATCGTCGAAGTAACCACTAGACGATGGTGCTCGACAAGCCATCTCAGCCTTGCCTAAACAACCAGGGGAGGAAGGGAGCCAGGTGAGAATCAGCTCTACTTTGGCCTCTCCCCCGCATTTCAGTAGGCCACCTCGGCCTTGCCTAAGTGAACACATAGTAGAAACTAGGCCAGGTAAGCAGCACTTTGGTCACATAGCTCTACCTCAGCCTTTCCCTCCTAACAACTTAAGGCGTGCGTGTAGCGAGCCAATACAAGCTACTTTTTGTGTGTGCACTGTGGTCTCATCATTGGGAGGACCAAGGACCCCTTGACAAAAAAAAGGAAGAAAAAAAGAGAAAGGGAATAAGTAGAGAAAGGGAGAACATATTGCACAAAACAAAAGGAGCATGGTGTACAAAGAGAATGCCTGATTTTTCATTACACTTCATCAAAATTGAGAGCCTTTGCAAAAAGTTTTACGACCTTTTAGGCTGAACACATTTACAGCAAGCAACAAATAAAGAAGAAAAGGGTTGAGAACCCCACTAGGCCTTGCCATCAGCCGAGGGAAGGGTAGAGTTTGCGGCACCATCAGCAGCCTAGGCGACCTCGGTAGCTTCCAGGGGAGAGTCTGGAATCACCTTTAATGTCTCAATGTCAAAGTCTAGCATCATCTCCTTGAGGACTTTTTTGGTATCCTCAATCCCGTCCTGGTATGACCCAGATGCATAGTCAGCAAGGCCCTTTGCCCGCTTCTCCACCTCCTCGGCTCTCTTCTCCGCCTTGGTCGCCTACCTCAGCGCCTCAACAATTTTTCCTTCAGCCTCAGCCACCTTCTTCTCGACTTTGGCTGACCACTTGATTGCCTCAATAGTCTTCCCTTCTAGCTGCCCGTTCCTTCACCTCGACAGCCTTTCTCTCTACCTTGGCCGCTCGCTTCTCGGCCTCAGCAGCGCACCCCTTGGCGTGGACCTTCCGCCACTGGGCCTCGGAGATGATGCTCTAAAGGCAAACCCTCTCCTCTTACTCCTTGGAGAGGCTCTCCTACACCTCCTTCAACTTCCCCTCGAGACGCTCCCGAACAGCCTACTCATCCTTGAAACCTTCTTGAACTTTTGGAATTTCTCCTCGGCAACGGCAGCAACTTTCTGGAGCTTCTCCTTTTCCTTCTCGAGCTTGTCCAAGCGGGCCAAGTTGAGGCTCATCTCGTCACCCAGACCGGCGAAGTGGAGATAGGACTGCAACATGAATCATTAGCAAGAGCTACAACAAAGAAAAACAAAGGAACACCACAATCAATATAAAAACTTACCTCAGCCAAGTGCTGCCGCCCCTCGTCGTAGATGGCTCACGGCGAACTCTGCATCATCCAGAAGTAATCCCTTGACAGAATCACCACGCTCACCAGGGTCTGGCTAACCCCTTCCTCGGTGATAGAGTCCCCCTTGCGAATCAACCATCGAGGGTGCAAAACCATGGAAGGATGCTCAGCCCCTTCGGCAAGTTCCTATGCAGATGTGAGAGCAGATGTGGGCCCCATGTTGTTCTCCTTAGCGAGAGGTGTCTTTATCATGGCGTCCCCGGTAGGATGCTTGGTGTGGGCGACTGTCTTATTCATGGATTGTCCCCATCATGTGTAGGTGGGCTACGTCAACGGCCTCCTCGTCTCGGAGCGGAGGGGGACACATATCGACCACAACACTGGCCTCTCCTCATCTCGACCTAAACCTCCAGCCTTCGGGGCAAGTGACACAGAAGAATTTGTCCTTCTAGCCGTGGAGGGACAAAGGCTTGTGCATAGGTTTTCTCCTCCGTGAATGGAAGTAGTATGTGTTGGCCTCGAAAGCAAGCTTCCTTGGCACGAACATGGCATGGAACTTCTTTGAGGTCAACTCCACATCCCAAAGTCCAGCCCACACCAGCATAGCTATCATGGTCGAAAGGGCGTTGGGGACAAGCTGGCTGATAGTGATGTCATACCACTCTAGCAACTCAAAGATCAAAGGATGAAGGGGAAACCTAAGACCAGACTCCAAAAAATGCGGGTATACGTAGATTTGCCCCTCGTCAGGGGTGCATGACCGCTCACCGACGCCAAGAACCCTAAGTGGGTATGACCAAGGTACGTTGAACCTCCTAGCTAAAGACTTGACCTGGTCCACCTCTAAGGAGTTGTTGAACTCCGAGTGCAGGAGGTCAGCTGCAGCCACCCCTTGAATAGTGCTCCCATCAACAGGTCCCAGGACGGTCTTTGGGATCCCCTCCCCCTCGGCCTGATGCGGCACTCTCACGGGGAGAGTCATCGCCTCGGTAGCTACCCTCGACACTCTCAGAGGCTACTCTTTCCCTTAGCACCATTACCTCCTACTGAAAAGGGAACAACGGCTAGGGGACCCAAGGAAGAGAGAGGGTAAGGGGTCCGGGGAGAGCTCCCCTCTAAACCATTCGGAAGTTTGTAGCACTCAGAACCAGAGTTTGAGAAAGACATGTTGCAAGGAATTACCTAAAAGTTGGAGAGAAGAAAGGGAGAGGATGAAGTTTGTTAAAGAATTGAAGGCTTGGTAGCTTTTCACTCGATAACCAAGGCGCCTAGAGACAAATGACGGGAGAATTGTGACTAAGCCCGCTATTTATAGGAAAATGGATGGCTCAGATCTTGCCTAATCCAATGGCTGCAAGTCTCCCGCCTCCGCTGCCAATCCAGGACGCGACACCTGTCGCTCGGCCTTAGGAGACAAAACGACGCTTGACTGTTGCTTAGCTTCGCGGAGACGAAATGGCATCTGACAACTGATGCCCAGCCTCAAGGAGACAAAATGATGCTGGGTGACCCAGCAAGTCCGCTCACTGTAAGCCATTGGTCTTCGCAAATGAGCCAGGCGGGCGTGCAAACCGGTTCACTCGAAGGCGACTGTCCCCCACACGGAAGGCTCTCTCCACGTCAAACTCATATCAAGCGCGATCTCATGCTGCACACTGCCCCAGACCGCCACCGCATAAGTAGGAAATACAGTGTCGGTTCCGCCAAGCCCCCTTCGCCTCAGGCTACCTAACCGAAGCCAAAGCATCCATAGTTTCCCTTCTCCTTCATGAGTCAAAAATCAAGTGGAAGTAGAGGCGAGATGAAGGCAATGCCACTGCAAGGTACGCCCCATTGAACAAGGACCAAGGGAACCTACTGCTATTGACACTCCCTTCGGCCGAAGCCAAGGCCTTAACCCCCACCTCGACCTCGAGAGGTGGGGGCAAGTGATGTAGGCGCATTTGGCTGGCTAGTAAGGGGCTAACGCGTGTCGAACCAGAGGGTGCTATCCTAAGCATACAATGAGGATACTCAGGGCTCAGGTGCAGACCGAATGGACCCAATCCAAGGGCGCCACATGGCTCTAGCAGACAATCTCGCCAGGCCCTTGTATGGCTCATATCTGGACCATACAGGCCCAACTACTCCCAGGTGACTCCAGCTATAAATATGAAGCACCGCCCACAAGGTAAGGGCCTAGACTCTCTGAATTCTCCTACGAACTTGATTAACCTCTAAGCATAACTTCCTTCTAGAGAACTCGAGTGCTATTTAAGTCCTCATCTAGGCCCTTTGGCTCCAGACCTCAGATTCACCTGATGCTTGTACTAACTTGATCGTCAGAGTCCTCACCTCGGGTACCTACCTGAGGCCTCTGACACCTCTGTCCTTGTAGGACCTCCTTTGGACCCCTCGCACATTGCACTCAGAGCCAGTCTTCAGCTCCTACAATATCCAAAGAGACCTACCGCTTCGGACATAGTCCTCGGCCTCGGCTTCCCTTCCTTCGGACCTTTGAAGCCCTCGGCCATCCTCACCGAAGCTTGGGAGCAAAATTACCTTGTTGTCCTCGGCCAATCTGAGCACCAACATACACTACTATTTTATTAGAAAAGGTTTGGAAAAGGTTTTAATCCTAGGATCCCTCCGAGTAGAGAGTGTGACATTGCACCTTGCAACTAGGGGAGAGGTCTTTTCCTATCGGGCAATGTTTTGATCATTATGGGCCAAGAGGTTAAGTGTAAGAGACCATTACAAGGTTGATTACTTGATGGGCTTTGTTTTACATGAGTCCATTATCCTTGGGTCTTCATAGGGTGGTTGAATCCAATTATCATCTAGGTGTAAATGTTGGGCCCAAACTGTACAAATTTGGCATAGCCTCTTTCAGAGGTTGGGGCGAACCCATGATGGTTTAAAGCCTCTTTCATTATGGGGTCCCACACCACACAATATCATGCCTAAAGTGGCCATGCAACACATTGGATTGTAAGCCTTTGAAGTAATTGGGCCTAAGCCCCAAAATTAATAAGATTAATTAAGCTATCACATGGCAACTTGCCATGTGCTCTGGGTCAAATCTAAGTTAGGTATTGGGTATGGAGCACATAACATCTTAAGAGGATAAGGTTTATCTCTTAATAGATTCTACATCCAATTTAGATTAGGAGAGTGTTTTATAAGGGGATAAAAGAGAAGAAGGCGAAATTGGCTAGGGCACTTCACTTTCTTGCTCTCTCTTCTTCTCTCGTCTCCCAAGAAACCCTATCACGACCTAAGCTTTCAAGAACTGATTTTTGATCAGTTTTTGCAATGAAAATGTTGAAGAATATCAAGCTCACTCTCCCCATTCGACACAAGCATGTTAGATAATAGTTTTGGAGAAAATAGTGTTGTTGAACCGGCTTCACCATACACTACGCCATCTTTAGTGGAGGCTGGTTTTAGAAATAATTTGGGCATTAATTTCCAACTTGGGATCTGCTCTTGTGGTATCCGTATTAGGTATAATTTTCCCCTATGATTTGGTTTTGAATTTGGTCCAGTTTAGTGCAAGATCGATCCAAAAAAACATAGTTTTCAAAACACCAGAAAATCAGTTCTAGAAGGGTTAGAAAAAACATTGAAATTTTGCCCAACCATCTAGCATGGTTTGGCCATCATAAGATGGCTAATTCCATATTTGATATGCCTTTTGTCTTGGTGGAAACAAGTTTAAAACATTTCCTGATGGGGATTCAAGTCTTTCTAAATACTAAACGATGGTCACTTTCTGTTAACCTTTATAAATAAAAGGTTTTGGTTTAAATATATTAGAGCTTACATTGCATATACTGTACAGTTATTACAAAAAAAAATTTATGCAAGAGTTCATTATTTCTTGAAGTGATGTGTGTGCTTCACTCGTTCAAAGTTGTGAGAAAAGCTATGTAGCTGCAAGGCTTATTTGTTTCTCATAGAACTATTGTTAATCTCTTGATTGAGCTTAGTGATATGTGTTAAGCAATATCTTGCAAGTGAATAGTTTGGGTTGTATCTATATTATTTTTCCTATTTGAGAGGTATTAAAGGTTCGAACACCACTTAAGGTTGGCTTGACACAATTTCTATGAGGCTAGATTGGGTAGGCACACGTAAGTTCTACTAAGTTATTACAGGCACCCAGAAGTGTAGCTAGATTTAGTGGAAATACTTAGCGGGTACCTAAGGTAGAGGATGTGGGTTAGGGTTGGCCAAACCTCTATAAAAATCTTGTGTGCACTGTTCTTCTTTCTCTATGCCTTTACTTTCCTTTGTGCTTTACTTTTAATTTTTGCAGTTATTTACTTTCCTTGCTTATTAACATTTTACTAATTGCATTAATAAACAATTATTTTAATTTCATTAATTTCTTTACATTTGCATAAAGTTTATTACAATTATTCTTTAGTTTAGTTTTCATTTAGTTGTTGCAATATATTGTGAGTTGTTTTTGTTTGTTGTAGTTATTTGATTCATTTAATATTCATTTATTTATATAACTATAGTTATTTGTTGAATCTTCTAGTTTAACTACTTTAATCTTAGTGCAAACACACCTCTAAGACTTATATTTTGCTTTATATAGTTTCACTCTTTGAAACGGCTTAGATATATTTTCTGGATAAAGTTTTTTGGTTATACCCAATTTACCCTCCCCCTTTTGGGTAAAGCCATCCATCCCAATAGTTGGCATTCTCTTATTTATTTATTTGGTAAGTGATGAGGGATTTGGCCTGACCTAATAAACAATGAACACACGGATGTGACCTGATCACTGGACTATGACTAGGCATTTTTCTACCACACTAGCATTCCCTATTAGTTCGACGAACCAGGTAACCTCGGGTGTCTCGGGCACCTCGGCCAGGACCGAGGTCTAAGTAGCTCGGGATGGCCCAACCAACTGAGGTGACACATAGCAGACTTCTAGAAGTGTGCCATTTGTCTCTGAGCTCTTCGGGATCATGCCACACGATCATGGAACTTATCCTCATCCCACCCAGATCGGACGAACACGATAGGCCTTATCGGCTAGCATGTTATCCACCTCCTAGGGCGGAACGGACTCCTAACCGTATGGGCCGATGATCTCGTGAGACCCATGACAACTCATCTATATAAGGGCACTAGCCTTTGGAACCCAGGTACACAAGATTTAGTGCATTCTAGCTCTCCAATTTTCAAACTTTCAACTTGCTTACATCAAATACTAACTTAAGCATCAGAGTGACCACGTTGGGTTCTCTGATCCTACTTGTCTTGCAATTTGACCGGCCACCTAAGCAACCGACGTCCAAGCTTCCATCCAGCTAGGAGCAACAAATCGCACACCATCAATTAGCATCATCACCCTGAAGGCCCTTCAATAACTATCGGCTAGATTACATCCCCATCACCATCCCTAGGGTTCAAACAAGCGAAACTCAGACCTTCACTACACACTCGGTCATAGCTCCCTTAACTCATGTGAGTGCCGCTCTCCCAATGGTAGAGCTATCTATAGTTCCAGCTGGGATCGAAGCGCAGCGGTCCCATGAGTAAGTGCAGAGCATTCACCTTATGTAGTTGTAGATGCAACAGTTCCAGCAGTTCCAATATCAACAATATCAGAACCAATAATTTTACTATCAACAGCAATTCCTGGCTCTCTAGCAAAACCAAAACCATAATCAGCACCAGCAGAACGTGCGTCAGTCTCCTCCCTAGGGTACAGGGACATCTCGGGTCCTAGCCCCTCTTTGGGGCCAGACCCCACCTCGGGACCTAGCAACGGCTCGGCGTACACCACCACCTCCCTGAAGGAATGAGAGATCCATCATATGGATGGCCGAACCTTGCATGTAGGTTGGGTGAAATTTCAAATATTTCTCTCTCCCATGTGGGAATCACATTCCCTATTTTAGAAAATCTACATTTTCAAGGATCAATCTTGAACCTAAACCGAACCAAATCTGAAACCAAAAGATAGGGGAGGGATATATCTGATATGAAGAAATAATATCTCCCAATGAAGGTGTTCACGCCCAAGGAAAGTCCAAAGACTGCTCCCACTGAAGATGGCACAGTGCAGGATGGAGCAGAATCAGCAGATGGTTCTTCTGAAGAACCGAATCCTTCAGCAAGAATTCGATGGAGGGTACGTGAGCACAACTTCAAATCAGTTTTTCTCCAAAAACTGATATCAAGAACCCTTCTTGATCGCTCCTACAGTGGAGAACGAACTGGCAATGGCGGCAACAGGAGGAGGGCGCAAGAGCAGAAGATGGCGCAGTCTTACTGTAGCTGTCTTCTCTCTTTCTGTAATCTGAGATCTGATTGTGTTGGGTATCTGGAGGTTCGCCCTACTCCTCCTTTTATAGCCTCAAAATAGATCGTCTCCTAATCCCATTAGGAGTTTCCTAATTCAAATCCTTATTTGAATCTGGACTCTCTTTAAGAGATAAGGATAAGCCTTTATCTTATCTACAGATTAGATCAGCCCTCATAATCCTATTATGAGTTTCCAAACCCAAATCTGTATTTGGATCTGGACTCTCTGAGTGGATAAGGATAATCCCTTTATCCATGCTGATCCAAATCCCAGATCTGCCCCTCTTTAATTAATCTAATTAAACTAGTTCGACTTGGGCTTTAGGCCCATTAAGTCCATGTGCTCACTGACCTTCTAAACTGTTGCACAATTGGGTTTCCTTGTATGGCATGGGACCCAAACATTGATCTACACATCAGCCACATGGGTTCAGCCTAGCCTCTGTTATAAGGCCTGGCCGAATTCACTGTTATGGACAGTGAACCCTGATCCCATCACCATGGGCTCTTAATGGGCCCAACACTTGCACTAAGTGGTCCTTGGGCCAAGCCACCTTATAAAAACCCAGGGACTGTGTGCAGATGCAAGATTAGCCCATCAGGTATTACCCTCAATGGCCTTACACTTAACCTCTCAACCCATAATGATCAAACACTACCCGACAAGAGAGGACCTCTCCCTCGGCTGCAAGGAACAGTGTTGCACTCTCTACTCACAAGGATCCTGGGAATTAAAATCTTTTGCAAACATTTTGAAACCATAATGTATATAGATCCATTTCCTCATAATGGATTTAAGCATGGCCACAAGACAAGCCTTGTAGGTCTCAAATTTACCATCGAGGCCCTTCTTCCTCTTATAGATTCATTTGCAACCAATTGCCTTTACCCCAGGGGATGGATCTACTAGAGTCGAGATTCCACTGGTCTCCATTGATTCATTGAGTCAATCTCAGCTCTCATGGCATCTACCCACTTCAAGGAATCTGTGTCCAACATAGCTTCCGAATAAGTCACGGGATCCCCCACTAGTCATGGCTTTCACCAAGTAACTTTCATGGTCATAGCCGTAACGAACTAAAGGCTTGGAAACCCAAGTAGATCTTCTAAGTTGGTTATTTTCTGGAGCTGGTGGGACATCTCCCACTACCCCTGGGCTCTCCTCATCAAGAACAACTTCCTGCTAATGATTATCCAAGATGTAATCTTCCTTTAGGAAGTGGGCATTTCAACTGCAAAACACCTTTTGCTCTTTTGTATCATAGAACAAGTAACCTATAGAGCCTTTAGGGTAACCTACAAATAGGCAATAGCTGGTCTTGGATTCCAATTTGTCAGCACTAGTTCTTTTAACATGTGCTGAAAAACCCCAAATCTTCAAGTGTCTTACACTTGGTTTCTTATTGGTCCATAGCTCATATGGAGTCTTAGGAAGGGATTTGGTTGGAATCCAGTTCAGCACGTAAATCGCAGTCTCTAATGTGAAACCCTAAAAGGATGTAGGTATCTCTGAGTGGACGAGAAGTGATCGGACCAAATCTAATAGAGTCCGATTTCTCCTCTCTGACACACTGTTTAGTTGTGGTGTAGCAGGAGGAGCCAGTTGTGATACAATCCCATTTTCCTTTATGTAGTCCCTAAATTCGTCAGAGAGATACTCGCCGCCTCGATCTGATCAAAGGGTCTTAATTTCTCTCCCTAACTGTTTCTCGACTTCTTGTCTGAACTCTTTCAACTTTTCAAAGGATTAAAACTTATGTCTCATTAGGTACACATAACAATACCGAGAATAGTCATCGACAAAGGTTATGAAATAAGCGTGCTGGTTACGTATCCTAACATTCAGGGGACCACATACATCAATATGTATCAGGTCAAGTGTGTTTCTAGATCTTTCAGGCTTTCTCGTAAATGGCCGCTCCATCATCTTACCCTAAAGGCAAGGTTCACAAGTTGGAAGATCTTCTACAGTTAGAAAATCCAAAGGACGATCCTTTACCAATCTTGTGATACGATCTATGTTGAGATGGCCAAGTCGGTAATGCCATAGGCACGTGGGATTAACTGTATCACGAGTTCTCTTCTCGGGGATTATTTCTGACTTAGTTTCAGTAATGTTTGTTTCCAGAGAAGGATGGAGAACATAGAGATCATTCTCAAGTTCTCCGTATGCAAGGAATTTGTTATTCCATTTAATAATAATCACATTACTAAATAAGATAGAATAACCATCCATGCACAATTTTGAGACAGAAATCAAATTTCTTCTTAAATTAGGTATGAAAAGACAATTTTTAAGTACAATTGTTTCTTCTCTGAAAACTAGTTCTACAGTTTCTATGGTTGTAGTAGCAACTGTTGCAGAAGTCACCAAGTAGAGCGTCACTTCTTCATCACTTAGTTTTCTACTTATCTTGAACCCCTGTAGTGAGTTACACGCATGAGTTGAAGCCCTGGAGTCAATACACCAGGAAGCAGAAGTGACCAACAAATTGGTCTCTATGATAAAAGATTTGAAATTACCTTGCTTGGTTCCTCTTCCATTGTTTGGTCTATTTGCAAAAGTGACATGCATCTGATGCTTTGTCCTTCTTTTTCTTTTTCAATTTGCTAGTCTTTTTCTAGGGCTTTTTCTTTGCCCTCCTCTTCTTCTTACCCAAATTGCCACCTCCAACAAGCATGGCTATCGGTTTATCCTTCTTGATCAATTCTTCAACCCTCTACAACAAATTGCTGAGTTCCTGAAGGCTAACATTTAGCTTATTCATGTCGTAATTCATGATAAACTAATTAAAGGAGAGAGGCAAGGAATTTAGGATGGCATCATCCTTAGTAACATGATCTAGCCCTGATCCGAGTGCCTCTAGTTCATTAATCTAACCCATCATCTTGAGACAATGGTCATGAACCATCTGGCTCTCGGTCATTTTTGCGGTCATGAACAGCTTCAAGACCTTCTAACGAGTAGAACGATTTTGCTCTTCATACATTGTCCTCAGACTATCCAAGATATCCTTGGACACTTCGATCTGATCGAATTGTCTCTGTATCGGATTGTCCAGGGAGGCTATGATGTAGCACCGGGCAAGAGAGTTCTTATCTTCCCATTCTTGATATTCCTTCCTACATGCCTCAGAAGCCCTATCACCCGGACGATCCGGAGCAGGGTTCTTAGCAACCTTGTCCAATTTTTTGAACGTTAATACCAGCATAAGGTTACGGTACCAGTCAACATAATTCGGGCCCTTAAGTTTGTTATCGTCCAACAGCTTGGCAAATTGTCCGTTTGCCATTTCTGATAAAGGACAAGGCAGATTATTAGTTCACAACCTGAATTGATTCATGTTTACTACATAGATATGGCTTTTAATCCATGTTCCATTTCCATTTATTCATCTCTGAGATTTCCCTCCTATCTCAGTGACGGAGACTGCGAACTATGCCTCTAGAAATGTGGGAAACCACATACAGTGCATGGAGCCAACTGTTTCAGCTGCATAACCCCACCACCTTCTATGAAGGATCATATCCACTCATCTAATGAGCTTTCCCTTTGGCCTCTGTCAAATACGGTTCATTGCCATTTTAGTTTAAACCTTTCTATCTAATAAGTGCTCACCCATCATATTCGTGAATGCCAAGGTACCATGAGAGAGTCTTCCATTTTAGGATAGGCCCCTCTTACATTGGTCTATGATGCCCCTATCATCTTATGAGACAATCCAACTGATCCAACAGCAAATGGATAGCCTAATTTTATGGTGCATCTCCTCATTACTGAAGGATCCATCTTCATGCTAATGATGGAAGGCCTTTAAAGAGTTCATCATATGAATCTCCCTACCACATGCACTTATATTTTGAGGGAACGAATAATTATGCCCTAGATTTATTTAATTAAACCAAAGTGGCTCCCACTGACTTTCATAAAGCCAGATTTAGATGGGCCCTAAATGGCTTGGGTTCTACACGATTCCCCTTGGGGAGGAAGCTAATGTGGGGTCCACCATGTAGGGAGATCATCCAATGATCTTAAGGACACCATGTCAATGATGTGCATTCAGCCATGGTGTGCAAAAGAGTCACTATCGAATCAGCATGGGTCAAGTGCTTATGGCTCATGAACATAGCACATCACACATCCATGCGTCACATGCATGAAATCCATAATTGATCCAATCAATTAATGTGGGGCTCTCCTCATGGGGAGGAAGCTAATGTGGGGCCCACCATGTAGGGAGATCATCCAATGATCTTAAGGACACAATGACAATGATGTGCATTCAGCCATGGTGTGCAAAAGAGCCACTATCGAATCAGCATGGGCTAAGTGCGTATGGCTCATGAACGTAGCACATCACACATCCATACATCACATGCATGAAATTCATAATTGATCCAATCAATTAAATAACTGTAAAACCCATAAATAAGCCCATTTAATCCCATAATATTACCAATTAATATTATCTAGGTATATGGGCCGAACTGCAAAGAGCAGTTCGGCCCATATAGCATTTATGCTAAATTGGGCTAAAATAGTTTTAATAGATTAAAACTGGGTTATATAGATGTGGACCGAATTGCATTTTGCAATTAACCATCAATCCCTTGGCCATGAAGGAAATTTTAGGGCTGAGAACAGCCCCCATCGAACCACAAATTAGATCCAACCAGTTTGGTCCAATTTGGTTCGAATGGGTCTAGGGTTTGATGTTTAATTCAAGATTCAATTCAAGAAGATTATCTGAAATTAAATAACTGATAAATGACATTCAACAATCAGTGATCAAACAAAAAAAGGGGGCTGTTTGTAAGGCTTCAACCCTGCAAAACAAGAAATTAGTTTGTAGATTGCAATTTCCATTACTATAATTCACAGGTCACAGATTTCTTATCTGTGCAAGTTATCTCCTCAACGCGAACCAGCTTCGTCTTCCATTAAATAAAATAGAAAAAAACCTAATTTTTTCTATTAATATTACATCAGATTTAAATCCTATACATCCCGTCTAAAAAATAAAAAAAAATATTTATAGGCAAAGAATGAATAGAATAAATTAGTAGGTGCGCAGATCTCTTGCACCAATAAAAGAATTCGATCTCCACCATACGAACAACTCAAATTTCATGAAATATAAATAGAACAGTTCTAAATATATTAAAGAAAATAAAAGATTTAATTTCAGATCAATCGCCCAAAACTGGGATCCGATTTCCCAAAAGAAACACTAATTGAGCAAATCGGGTAGACCGCCTTGTGCCCATTTGCGCAGATTCAGATCTGGTTTAAATCAATTCAAGATTTCAACCAGGCTTTGATACCACTGAACGGATGAGTGATCCATCACATGGATGGCTGAACCTTGCAGAAAGGTAGGGCGAAATTTCAAAAGATTCTCTCTCTCCCATCTGTGAATCGCATTCCTTATTTTAGAAAATTGCATTTTCAAGGATCAATCTTGAACCAAAATCGGACCAGATCTTAAACCAAAAGGGATGATAGGGATATAAAGAAGCCCATGTGGCTGGTGTGTAGATCAATGCTTGGGTCCCATGCCATACAAAGAAAAATAACTGGGCAGCAAATTAGAAAGTAATTAAACACTGAACACTTAATGGGCCAAAAGCCCATTTTGAGGTGGGCTGATATGATCACCCATATGGGGCGAATCTGAGATTAATGTTAGCAAAAGGATAGGGCTTTTAACCTTATCCACTCTAGGAGACCAAATTCAAATTAGATTTGAATCTGGCAACCTCCTGATAAGATCAGGAGTAAGCTAACTTAATCTGCAGATAGGATTAAGATTATCCCCTATCAAAATACTGATTTGGATTGGGATAACTCCTAACCAGGAGTTTTCTTAATAAAAAAAAAAACAGAGGAAAAATAAAGAGGTGGAGAAATATCAGATTTCGAACCACCTTTTGATACAAAAGGGTTACCTCCTACGAATTGAGATCAGATCTCAATTGTACTCCAGAGAGAAGAGAAGCAAGTTCAGCCATCTTCGTCCCAGGAGTTCTCCTCCAGCCGCCACCATTCTCTCTTGCAAGATTCGATCTTTGCAGCAAAAGGAAGTCAAGAAATCAGTTCTTGACATTAGTCTTGCAAGAAAGACTGAAAAGACTCAGTGTTTAGTGTTTCCAGAGGGTCCTTGCGAAGGATCCAATGTGTAGGACACACCCTGCTAGTTCTGTTCCATCCACAGCTGTGTCATCTTCAGCAGGAACGGATCTTGGGGTATTCTTTGGGCGTGAACACCAACTTTGGGAGATACTGCTTCTCCGGATCAGGTATATTCCTCCCTTT
Organism: Nelumbo nucifera; assembly: GCF_055504915.1. Classification (NCBI taxonomy): domain Eukaryota; kingdom Viridiplantae; phylum Streptophyta; class Magnoliopsida; order Proteales; family Nelumbonaceae; genus Nelumbo; species Nelumbo nucifera. The sequence goes on from NC_142649.1 coordinate 32,036,007, forward strand.
TACCTTTTGGTTCAGATCTGGTTCGATTATGGTTCAAGTAAGATCCTTGAATATGGTATTCTAAATTTTGGGAATACGATTCCCAATTGGAAGAAGGTAGGAAAATTTTTGAAATTCGCCCACCCATTCCCCAACCTTTTTGGCGTCCATTAGATGGATCCTACCATTCTTTCAGTGGTATCAGAGCCACTGGTTCGAATCTTGAACCAAAAGAAAATCAGATCTGACCCTGCGCAGATAGATAGAAGTTGTTCTTCCAAGATTTGCGCAGATTGCTTTCTTTTTTTTTCAAGAAATGGTTTCTTGTTAAGGGCGATTGATCTGAAATTAATTTTTGTTAAATCCAAAATTTATTTAGAATTGTTCTTTATTTATTTTGATTTAATGGACTGTTCGAACCTGGAGATCGCAGTGTAGTTTTGGTGCAGATGGTCTGCGCACCCTTTTTTCTTTTATTTTATTCAATTCGGTCTATAAATATTTTTTTTATTTTTCTAGACAGAATGTATAGGATTTGATCAAGAATGTAATTAATTAATAGAAATAGGATTTCTATTATTATTATTTTTTTTATTAAAGAAGAAGGAAGAAGATGGTGGCGCTGGAGATTTGCAGATGGAGAAATCGCTTCCTGCGATTTGTAGTTTATGAAACTGCAACATTAGTGATTATCCTCTGTTTTGTAGGTGGTGCGAACAGTCCATAGTTGATTTGTGTTTGTTTAAAATCAAGTTTGTTAATTTCAGATCTTTCATGAATTAATTCTTGAATTGAAAATTAGTTTTGGACCATTTCGGACTAGATTGGACCAAAACAGTTTGGACCGAATCTGGGGTTCGAAAGGGACTGTTATTCAGTCCATATTTCTCACACTTGCTATTCCAAATCTGATGTTCAATTATAGGGATTAATTTGGCCCACCTATAAAGCCCAGTTTTAAAGGGTTAAAACTGCAAAAGCCCATTATTGTGAGATAAGTTGTATGGGCCAAACTGCTAACTGTGATTCAGCCCATACACCTAGTAGACATTAATTGTTAATGATTTAGATTCTAATGGGCTATTCGATGGGCTTTACAGCAGTTAATTGATTGGATCAATTCCTCCTTTACATGTGATGTTTGGATGATTGATGTGCTGCGACCATGGGCCATAAGCACTTGGCCCATGAAGACTCGTTAGTGGCTCTTGCGCACACCATGGCTGAATGCACATCATTGCCATGGTGTCCCTTAAGGTCATTGGATGACCCCTCTTTGCTTGGTGGGCCCAACAACCCTGAAAAGGGATGCATACGGAACCCCTAGCCGATTAAGGCCCACCAGAAATCTGACTTTATGAAAGTCAGTGGGAGCCACTCTGGTTTGACCTAAATTAGAATTAGGGCGTAATTTTGTTCTCTCCAGCGAGTGCGTGCGATAGGGAGATCCATATGATGGACTCTCTAAAGGCCTTCCGTCATTAGCACAATGATGGGTCCTTCAGTAATGAGGAAATGCACCATAAAATTGGGCTATCCATTCGCTGTTGGATCTGTCAGAGTGTTTCATAAGATGATAGGGGCGTCATAGACCGATGTGGGAGGGGCTTCACCAGAAAATGGGAACTCTCTCACGGTACCTAAGCGTAACCTGAATATGATGGGTAAGCACTCACTGGACAGAAAGGTTTACCTGAAAATGGCTCTGAACCTTGTCTGACAGAGGCCAAAAGGGAAACTCATTTGATGAGTGGATATGATCCGTCACAGAAAGGTGGTGGGGTTATGCAGCTGAAATAGTTGGCTTCACGCACCCCATGTGATTTCCTACATTTCCAGAGACATTTCGTTGTCTCCATCACTGAGAAAGGAGGGAAATCTTAGAGATGAACAAATGGGAATGGAACATAGATTAAAGACTGTATCTATGTAGGTAACATGAATCAAACTACGGTTGTGGACTAACGTCTTTGCTGTTTTAATAGAAAATGGCAAACAGTCAATTTGCAAAGCTTCTAGACGATAACAAGCTTAACGGGCCAAACTATGCCGACTGGTACAGAAATCTTATGCTAGTCCTAACTTCCGAAAAGTTAAACAAGGTGGTGAAAAATCCTGCCCCGGAACGTCCGGGTGATAGGGCTTCTGAGGCCCGTAGGAGGGACTACCAAGATTGGGAGGATAAGAACACCCTAGCCCACTGCTTTGTCATTGCCTCATTAGACAACTCAATACAGAGGCAAATCGATCAGATCGAACTAGCCAAGGACATATTGGATAGTCTAAGAACAATGTATGAAGAGCAGAACCGTTCTACTCGACAGAAGGTCCTGAAATTGTTCTTGACCGCGCAGATGTCCAAAGGGCAGAAAGTTCATGACCATTGTCTTCGGATGATGGGATACATTAACGAACTAGAATCTCTTGGATCCGGGCTAGATCTTGGCACGCAAGTGGATACCATCCTAAATTCTTTGCCCTCTTCCTTCAATGCGTTCACAATGAACTATAATATGAATAAGCTGAATGTCAGCGTCCAGGAACTCAGCAATATGTTGTAGAGAGCCGAGGATCTACTCAAGAAAGATGAGCCTATGGTTATGCTTGCCAAAGCTAACAAATCGGGCAAGAAAAAGAGAAAGGCAAAGAAGCCCCAGAAGAAAACTGCCAAACCTAAGAAGCAGAAGAAGAACAAGGCATCTGATGTCTGTCACTTCTGCAAGCAGACCGGCCACTGGAAGAGGAATTGTCCTGCCTACCTGGAATCTAAGAAAGGTAACATCGAAACTTGTGTCATAGAAACTAATATGTTAGTTACTTCTATGTCCTGGTGTGTTGACTCCAGGGCTTCAACTCATGCGTGTAACTCACTGCAGGAGTTCAAAGTTAGCAGAAGGTTGAGTGAAGGGGAAGTGACATTGTTCTTGGGAACGACTGCAAGTGTTGCAGCTGCGGCAATAGGAACCGTAGAATTAGTTTTTAGAGAAGGAGTACTTGTACTTAAAGATTGTCTTTATGTACAGAACTTGAGAAGAAATTTAATTTCTGTTTCTAAATTGTGTGCTGATGGATATACTGTTTATTTTAGTAATATGATTACTGTTAAACGGAATAACAAATTCATCGCATGCTGGGAACTAGAGAACGATCTCTATGTTCTACATCCTTCTCTAGAAACTAACTTAACCGAAACTACGTCGGTCAAAAATCCTAAGAAAAGGAATCGTGATACAGTAAATCCCACGTGCCTCTGGCATTACTGACTTGGCCATATCGGTGTTGACCAAATCACAAGGATGGTAAAGGATGGTCCTTTGGATTTTCTAACTGTAGAAAATCTTCCCACTTGTGAACCTTGCCTTCAAGGTAAGATGTCTAAGCGGCCATTTGACGGTAAGCCTGAAAGATCTGAAGGTACACTTGACCTAATACATACTGATGTATGTGGTCCCCTGAGTGTTAGGACACGGAATCAACATGTGTATTTCATCACCTTTACAGATGATTTTTCACGATATGGTAAAGTGTACCTAATGAGACATAAGTCTGAATCCTTTGAAAAGTTCAAAGAGTTCAGACAGGAAGTCGAGAAACAGTTAGGGAGAGAAATTAAGGCCATTCGATCAAATCGAGGTGGCGAGCATCGCTCTGATGAATTCAAGGACTACTTAAAGGTCAATGGGATAGTGTCACAATTAACTCCTCCTGCTACACCTCAACTCAACGGTGTTTCAGAGAGGAGGAACAGGATCTTGTTGGACATGGTCCGGTCACTTCTCGTAAGCTCAGAATTGCCCACATCCTTTTGGGGATACGCATTACAGACTGCTATCTACGTACTGAATCGGGTTCCAACCAAATCAGTTCCGAAAACTCCATATGAACTTTGGACCGGAAGGAAGCCAAGTGTAAGACACTTGAAGATTTGGGGTTGTCCTGCACACGTTAAAAGAACAAGTGCGGACAAGTTGGAATCTAAAACCAGTCGTTGCCTATTTATAGGCTACCCAAAGGATTCGGTGGGTTATCTATTTTATGACCCAAGTGAGCAGAAAGTGTTCTGCAGTCGAAATGCCCAATTCTTAGAATCCAAATACATCCTGGACACCCATCGTCAGGAAATAGTTCTTGATGAGGAGAGCTCAGGAGCAGTGGGAGATATCCCACAAGTTCCAGGTAATGACCAACCTAGAAGGTCCACCCGGGTATCCAGACCACCAGTCCGATATGGTTATGACCAGGATTGTTACCTGGTGGAAGCCTTGACTAGTGAAGAGGATCCCGTGACTTACGTGGAAGCTATGTTAGACATAGATTCCCAGAAGTGGGTGGAGGCCATGAGAGCTGAGATGGACTCGATGGAGACCAATGGAGTCTGGACTCTAGTAGACCCGCCCTCTGGGGTAAAAGCAATTGGTTGCAAATGGATCTACAAGAGGAAGAAGGGCCCCGATGGCAGGATTGAGACCTACAAAGCTCGTTTGGTGGCGAAAGGGTATACTCAGAAAGAAGGCATCGATTATGATGAAACCTTTTCGCCCGTGGTCATGCTTAAATCCATTAGGATCCTACTAGCTGTAGCAGCGTACCATGACTACGAGATTTAGCAAATGGATGTCAAAACCGCATTCCTGAATGGAGATCTTAGTGAAGATATCTACATGCAGCAACCGCAAGGCTTCATTGCTGCTGGTCAGGAACACATGGTATGTAAACTCAATAGATCCATATATGGACTAAAGCAGGCTTCTAGGAGTGGGAACATCCGTTTTGATTTTGTAGTCCAAATGTTTGACTTTGAGCAAAATCCGGATGAGCCCTATGTTTACAGGAAATCCAGTGGGGATAAGATCACCTTTTTGGTGTCGTACGTGGATGATATCCTACTCATTGGGAATGATGTAGGAATGTTGACTTCGGTCAAGGTATGGCTATCACAGCAGTTCTCCATGAAAGATCTTGGAGAAGCTTCATACATACTAGGTCTTCGACTCTATAGAGATAGATCGAAGCGGCTATCACAGCAGTTCTCCATGAAAGATCTTGGAGAAGCTTCATACATACTAGGTCTTCGACTCTATAGAGATAGATCGAAGCGGATAATTGGATTATCCCAAGCTGCTTATATTGACAAAATTGTCAAAAAATACAGCATGGGGAACTCCAAGAAAGGAAACGTTCCTTTCAAGCATCGAGTCACTCTCTCCAAGAAGATGTCTCTCAAGACTTCTGAGGAGATTGAGAGCATGAGAGACGTTCCCTATGCCTCAGCCGTAGGGAGCATCATGTATGCCATGCTGTGCACTCGCCCGGACATTGCTCAGGCGGTGAGTGTGGTAAGCAGATTCCAGGCAAACCCAGGGCAGGAGCATTGGACTGCTGTGAAGAACAAACTCAAATACCTTCGAAGGACAAAAGAGTTTTGTCTGGTATTCGATGGTAGTTCACTACAAGTTCTAGGGTATTCCGATGCCGATTTCCAGTCGGATCCAGATCATAGAAAGTCTACATCTGGGTATGTTTTCACGATAGGATTGTGTGTTGTTTGATGGAAAAGCAGCAAATAGGGGTCCACTACAAACTCCACAACCGAGGCCGAGTACATTGCTGCAAGTGAAGCTGCCAAGGAAGCCGTGTGGATGAAGAAATTCATACACGAATTGGGAGTGATTCCATCTAGCACATCACCCATCCCGTTGTTGTGCGACAACAATGGAGCGATCGCCCAGGCTAAAGAGCCTCGGGCTCACTCGAAGTCAAAGCACATCGAGAGAAAGTACCATGTACTGTGGGAGATCATTGGTAGAGGGGACGTCCTAATTCAGAAGGTAGCATCAGCGGATAATGTGGCAGACCCATTGACTAAGCCACTGACACAGAAGGTGTTTGAGAAACACGTGGAAAGTATGGGACTCCAGCTTGTACCAGATTGGACCTAAGTGCAAGTGGGAGCTGTTAGACAGTTTTGTATGCCCTTAGCTTCAATCCGATTTGATGTACTTTTGTTATTTAGTGGAAATAAATAAAAGTGCATGTTTGATTCATGTTGTTTGGTTTAATTCTGTGTAAGACCCTAAAACTGGACACTTATAGAGACTTGTGTTAGTTTTTAATATTCACAGCCGTTGGATAAGTCTGGGGAGATTTATCCTACTAAGGCTGATACTGGTGTGCCACCAAGTGTTGGGATGGCCTGTCTCAGCCACCACGGTAAGACCCGAGGCACATGTAGTATGGGATTACTTGAATCCTTGAAGCGAACCAGATTTCCATTATTGCCCTGGACCTTGGAGACAGATGAGCAAAATTGGAAAGTTACACCTGACCCCTAGACTCGATTATGACATTTCACTAGGTGTCGGATCGGGCTATCTTTGATATGCCATTCAGTGAGATCCTTAGATGGGGGTCAAAACCTGGGTATGTTGGGATAGTCTGAGAATTCATCTGAGTGGGTGATCATAGTGACAGGATCAGCCCCTTTGTCGGACAAAGGGTAATGATCGGGAAAGGCACTCTCTCTGATGGAAACCAAACTACCGGTAGTTGATTTCAATCGTTGGAATTTTGTTTTGCAAAATTAATATATTTACATATATATGTACGATTTCAAAATGTTTGCAAATGGTTTTAATTCCCGGGATCCATGTGAGAGGAGAGTGTGGTGTTGTTCCTTGCAACCGAGGGAGAGGTCCTATCTTGTCGGGCAGTGCTTGATCATTAAGGGCTGAGAGGTTAAGTGTAAAACTATTTAGGATAGTACCTGATGGGCTAATCTTGCACCTGCCCACAGTCCCTGGGTTTTTATAAGATGGCTTGGCCCAGGGACCACTTAATGTAAGTGTTGGGCCCATAGGGTCCATATGATGGGCTTAGGGGTTTACTGAGTTTTTCAATGAATTCGGCTGGGTCTTGTACTAAAGGCTGGGCCAAACCCATGTGGCTGGTGTGTAGATCAATGCTTGGGTCCCACGCCATACAAAAAAGCCCAACTGGGCAGCAGATTGGAAAGTAATTAAACACTGAACACTTAATGGGCCAAAAGCCCATTTCGAAGTTGGCTGATATGATCACCCATATGGGGTGAATCTGAGATTAATGTTAGCAAAAGGATAGGGCCTTTAACATTATCCACTCTAGGAGACCAAATTCAAATTAGATTTGAATCTAATAACCTCCTGATAAGATCAGAAGTAAGCTAACTTAATCTGCAGATAGGATTAAGATTATCCCCTATCCAAATACTGATTTGGATTGGGATAACTCCTAACCAGGAGTTTTCTTAATCAAGAAAAAAAGAGGAAAAATAAAGAGGTGGAGAAATATCAGATTTCGAACCACCTTTTGATACACAAGGGATACCTCCTGCGAATTGAGATCAGATCTCAATTGTACTCCAGAGAGAAGAGAAGCAAGTTCAGCCATCTTCGTCCCAGGAGTTCTCCTCCAGCCGCCACCATTCCTTCTTGCAAGATTCGATCTTTGCAGCAAAAGGAAGTCAAGAAATCAGTTCTTGACATTAGTCTTGCAAGAAAGACTGAAAAGACTCAGTGTTTAGTGTTTCCAGAGGGTTCTTGCGAAGGATCCAGTGTATAGGACACACCCTGCTGGTTCTGTTCCATCCACAGCTGTGTCATCTTCAGCAGGAATGGATCTTGGTGTATTCTTTGGGCGTGAACACCAATTTTGGGAGATACTTCTTCTCCGGATCAGGTATATTCCTCCCTTTTACCTTTTGGTTTCAGATCTGGTTCGATTATGGTTCAAGTAAGATCCTTGAATATGGTATTCTAAATTTAGGGAATACGATTCCTAGTTGGAAGAAGGTAGGAAAATTTTTGAAATTCGCCCACCCATTCTGCAACCTTTTTGGCGTCCATTAGATGGATCCTACCATTCTTTCAGGCCTGACTGAATTCACTATAGGAGAGAGTGAACCCCTGAGTCCATCACTATAGACTCTTAATGGGCCCAACATTTGCACTAAATGGTCCTTGGGTCCAGTCACCTTACAAAAATCCAAGGACTGTGGGCAGATGCAAGATTAGCCCATCAGGTATTACCCTCGATGGTCTTACACTTAACCTCTCAGCCCATAATGATCAAACACTGCCCGACAAGAGAGGACCTCTCCCTCGGTTGGAAGGAACAATGTTGCACTCTCTACTCACATGGATCCCGGGAATTAAAACCTTTTGCAAACATTTTGAAACCATAATATATATATATATATATGCATATCTCTATATAAACATATTTTGCAAAACAAATTTCAATGGTTGAAATCAAGGATGGGTCGAGGAGTTGATCCACCATGGATACCTAAAGCACTTCATCAAGCACGAAGACAGGGAAGTAGCGGACTAACCGTCCAACCAACAGAGGGATGCATCGGCACCAAGCAAGAGGAACGACTAGCAACCATCGCCTCCATAGGACAAGTCGATCCGTAGAGTGATCAACATGATCACCAGTGGATCCATTATGGTGGGGTGCAGTACAACAACGGGAAAGGCATTAGTTCAGGAGCTCGAGCACGAGGAAGAGAACCCACCAAAGAGACCTCGGGTGGAGGCAGTGATTTACTTTACCGAGGTTGACGCTCGCGGGATCCAGTACCTACACGATGACGCGCTCATGATTAAGTTAGTAATCAATGACTTCGAGGTGAAGTGGATACAAGTGTATTCAGGCAGCTCCGAAGACATCCTATTCCTAGAAGTGTTCGACAAGTCGAAGCTTGAGTAGAAGGATTTGCAGTCAGCAGATACACCCCTGGTCGGGTTCAATGTTGATGTGGTGAAGCCATCCGGAAGGTACAACACGGTACAATTCGAGCATACCTTCTTGGTAGTCGTGACTTTGTTCCCCTATAACGTGATCTTAGGTCAGCTCATCTTGCATGCCCTACGTGCAGTGGTGTTGACTTACTACTTGTCGATGAAATTTCCGACAAGCTATGGTGTAGGGGTAGTACGGGGCAACCGACTAGACTCGCGAAAATGCTACGTGGCTACACTAAAGAGAAGGCAAAGTTGGTGAACGACATCGAACTGGAGCCACCCCCTGAGCACACAGAGGAGTGAGCTGCCCCAATGGAGAAGACAATCCAGGTCTCAGTCTCTGACGCCAAGCTGACGAAGACCCTCCAGATCGACGTTCGCCTAAAGGAACCACTCCGGTCACAACTGGTAAGTTTTTTACTTAGTAATTTAGATGTATTTGTTTGGTCGATAGCAGAAATGTCTGGCATTGACCCTCATAACTCACAAGCTAAATGTGGATCCCTTAGTCAGGCTAGTTAGACAAAGAAAAAGGAACCTCTCCCCAGAGCAATGGAGGGTAGTTTATGAGGAAGTCAAGAAGCTCCTCGTAGTAGACTTCATTAAAGAGGTCTAGTATCTGAGCTGGGTAGCCAACCCTGTGCTCATAAAAAAAACTAACAAAAAGTGGCGCATGTGCGTCGACTACACTGACCTTAATTGAGCCTGCCTGAAGGATTGCTTCCCCCTTCCCAGAATAGATCGCTTGGTAGACGCGACCTCGGGGCATGAGTTGCTGAGCTTCATGGATGCTTACTCCAACTACAACTAGATTATGGTGGACCTAGCCGACCAGGACAAGGCCACTTTTGTAACCAAACTGGGCTTATATTGTTATAAAGTAATGCCCTTTGGGCTGAAAAATGCTGGAGCGACATTCTAGCACCTTGTAAACAAGATATTTGAGCCTTTAATAGGCAATAAAACCGAATGCTATGTTGATGACATGGTCATGAAGATCCAATTTTCTAGTTCTTTACTTGATGATTTAAATGTTGTTTTTCAAATTTTAAGAAAGTATAACATGAAGCTCAACCCAAACAAGTGTGTCTTCGGGGTCAAATCGGGAAAATTCCTCGACTATATAGTGAACCGGTGTAGCATCGAGGCCAACCCGAATAAAATAAAGGCTATACTAGATATGAGACCACCCTAGGTTCTTTGATCCTACTTGTCTTGCAGTTCAACCGGCCACCTAAGAAATCGACATCCGAATTGCCACCCAGCTAGGAGCAACCAGATCGTGCACCATTAGTAAGTGTGATGGCAAAGAAAGAATTCTTATCCAACAATAATTCTAAAATCAGGAGAACCCAAGAAAAGAAACCAATTAAGCCAAAACCCAAAGGAGGGACTATAATAATTCATTGGGTTTCCTACCATTCCTATAATATAAAAGAATCAGTTGCATGTTATCATTGGTCCAAAAAGGGATATTGTGATGATGTATTGGGTTTCTTAACAAAGTTTATCACATGAAATAACTCTCATGAATCTAATTGACTACTCCAATTAGGTTCCAATTTTTCACCCATAATTCCACGAATATATGGTTTGTTGTTTTATTTATAAAGGATTTTTTGTGAGTTTATTTAGACATCATAGCTACAAGTGCAATAAATTTTTACTTTCTTTTAGGTAAATGGAATTTTGGACTTTTGAGTAGGACAAATTTTAAAGGAATGGAATCAAGACATTAAGTATGTATTTGCAATTGCTAACATTGACTTTGTAATAGAGAAAAGACGAGCCAAAAAATGCCCTATAATAAAGGTATTGCTCTAAAAGACATGGAACACACTATTCCAACATCATCCTTGGATAGTACCCTTGAAAGGAACACCACCAGAACATTTTAAGTTGCATTATCACTAGCTCCAAAAATTTGAGAGGGCTAAAGATAGCAACATTTTGGTTAAACTAGAAATATGAGGTATTATGGAAAATGGAAATGCACAAATAATACACCATGAAGATACCAGATTTAGCTGGCCAAGTGGCTATTTAAAGTTGATGAGGGTAGAATTTTTGACAAGCTTTAGGTCCATCTCATTCTCATTTCTCTTCCTACTCAATTTGGGAATGTAAACCCCATATGTCACATGTAAAAGGAGAAATGGATTGTTAATAAACTAATTATCCCCATGTGTGCTAAAGAAAAAGAAAAGATAGAAAAGATTAACAATTAATAAACTGCATTCTGAATTTGGTTTTGTCCTACATAATACCCGAAAGCGTTTGACCAATCAAAATCTCTCGTGAATTTTGATGAAAACCCACCCAATTGGTTATCGCTTTTATGATACGCTTTAACATATAGGAAACCCTGAAATTTGATATGTATCATAAGGTACAGTATGAAACATATCAATACTGCGAACCTAAGCCTACTTAACTGAGATTTAATGCTTGGTTACTTGATTATGGAAATGGATATGTACATTTAAATGTGATTGCCAATTGTTCTATTGTGAGAATCTATATTATATATATAAAGCAAGGTGGTCCATGTCAGTATGCCTCTCCTTTCTCCAAACCCCCTTTCCTGCTTTCTTCATAACTCTTCTCTCTCTCTCTCTCGCTTTCTCTCTCTCTCTCTCCTTTTCCCTTCCCACCATTCTCATATGCCAAGTCAGCAGCCCTCTTTCTATTATGTTTGCCCCCTTTGGATATTCCCACCTAAAAATATATCTAAAATTTCTCTCTACCAAAATCTAATATGTAGATATACTATATTTTAAAATGTAGTTGTCCATCTTACACTCCTCTCTAACCCATAATGTCCCACCTCTTTGCCATCTTTTCTTCTATTTGTTCATAATTTTTCTCTCCCTAAAAGTGAAGATAATGATCTACTACCTATTACCTTAATATAATTATATATAGATAAATTTAACAGTATACAACTTTAGATCATTTTACATTAATTTGATTAATTTAGATAATATTAATTTTGTTATTTAGTTAAATTTAATTATAGTATTTTAGTTTATATAATTTCAATCTAGATAAAAATGTAAATATGATTACATTAATGTAACTTAGGTTACTTAACAGCATAATAATTAATGATTAAATTATCTTGATAAAAGGAATAATTAAATTGATTAAATTTATTAGTCATAATTTATTCTATGTACTTAAAACATAATTATCCATATCAACATCTAAGGATGGCAATTTAGGGCCTCATCTCGAATGGAATGGGTTTGCTTGATATTAAATAGGGATGCAGTAGGAATGGGGATTTCTATTGCCCAAATGAAGGACATATAGAGGATAAGGTCACCATATAAGTCTCCAAACCCACCCTGTTCTGAATGGGGAGGTTTTTCCCAATCTTAAATAGAGACGGGGTAGGAATACGCAAATTTTTATACCCCAAACAAGGACAGGGTAGGGATGGGGTTTTTATATAACTCTCCTATAATCTAAAAATAATGAAAACTGGTTACTTATTAACTAATAGTTAATTAATTTAGTTAGTTAATCATTTAAAATTAATCTTATTAATTTAAATTATTTATAAAATAATAAAATTCATAAAATTAATAAAAGTAATTTTATTGATATAAAGTCAATTAGAAATAATTAAGGTTAATGCAAATTTATCAAACAATAACTAATATACATAAAATATTAGTGAAAATAATAATTAACAAATATTATAAAAATTTAAAAATCCAGTTAGATTCCATTTAAAAATAATAAAATTTTATTAACTATAAAAGTAATTATTATTTTAAAACCCATAAAAATAATACAAATTGGTCCAATACTACATAATCACAAATTTAGAATTGGGTTGAACTTTGGCTGGATATTCCTAAATGGGAATGTCTTAAGGCTTCTTATACTTTAATTTTATTTAGAAAAGCCCATGCATTTCAAACATAATTAATAAAAATAAAATTGTTGTTAAAAATAAAATCTATTTAAATTCATTTTAAAAATAATAAAATAATAGTATCTAATAATATTTATCTAAAAATGAATGTTAATAAATAAAACTAAAAATACTAAAAATTTATTAGACACATGAGTACAAAAAGTAATACTTGGGATGAATTCAATTTGGTTTAGCCCAATTACGAATGTTATGAGATTCCTTCTGCTTTAATTTGAATTAACAAAGTCTGTACATCTCACGGGTCCCGACTATATATATATATATATATATATAACTTTCAATAATGATAAATTTTTCAAACCTCAAATTTTATACCTGGTGGAGGGGAATCTACCTTTAAGATTTTATTAATTAAAACAAAGCTGATGAAAATACAGGAGAAGACATAGCTCGATTTTTCCGCATACCGTCTAGAAATACATAGTTAACCAACCCTAATCCTAGGCAAGAAAAGTATAAATTGTCAAAAAAGAAGAATCTTGATACGACTAGGCAAAGAAAGAGAATGATCAAACGTGTGATTTTCCACTTCTAGCCTCCAACGATGATCTTGATTATGCTTTACCTTCCTTCGAAAATCACAAACCACTTCTTCACGCTTTCCCCCATTTAATTTTAATAGTCACCATAGGTTATGGCTGTATTCTTAGGTAACATTTTCCTTGAACATGTAATTACGAGTAATACTGGGCTACGTAGAATAAATTAGCCAAGACATAACAAGCATGTTTTCCTATTCCCAGGCAGGCAGCGGCCTGCGGCCATACAAGGGATCACCAGACTGTCCCCCCCACCAGAATCCCATCTTTCCGTGTCCACCCACGGACAACCTGGTGAATATTGAGACCATTCCAAGAAATTGATCCTATCAACTTTAACAATTGTCATTTGGGGGTTGGAACTCTCAACAATTACTATGTACCCACTAGTATAATTTTTTAACTCCTTTGAAGCCTCAATTCTTCACCAAGATCCGCAAAACACTTCTCACCACACCTCGCAAATTGCAACCAGCACCAGAACACTAATCGACAGGATTCTAGAAAAAAGTAGAAAACAAGGGCTGACGGTAAAGCAACGCTAGAAAAAAAGTTCCTACTAGTGCATTGAAAAATGTAAATCAAACATCAACTGATTTAGAAATATGCCAGAAATCAAATGATGAAGCCTCTACGACAAGACCAAGTTTCCATCAACCAGCCAAGGCAAAAAAGCTAAAACTGCATTTTTCTACTTTAAATAACAAAAAAAAAGCCAAATCAACATCCAAACCATTACATAACCGTCTCAAAATTAGTCCTTGTTCACATGCAGATGTCTATATTGTTAGAGAATAAAAATCTATTCAGGAACCTCACCTAACAATGGTCCCTTGAGATGATATCAGAGTTTGTTTGACCAAGTGGTCTAGTGTTTGATCCTCCTTTGCTTGACCAAGGTATCAGGAAACTCACCCCTAATGACAACATTTTGATACCTAACTAGTAGATCTGAAAGAAAAAAGCAAACAAGCAAACATGCAACAAGTAGAAGAAAAGAGAAATCTCCATAATCGGATTGGGAATGTTTCCAAATTCTCACGCCCACCAAACATTGGTATATATACTTGATCTGCCCAAGTATAACTTAGTTTCATTTCCAGTGTCGTTTGATGGTGCTTGTAAGAATGTCCACGCGGCTATAGCTTGTATTGTACAAACAAGGATCATCATTTCTTGTCCTCGAAAGCAGGTGGTTTAAATGCAACAGACCCAGAGGTAGCAGAAGGCCATGCACTTCACTTGACTGTTCAGCATGCCCTCAATTAAGGGGCAGTGATATCTGTTTTGTTGGGAGTTGCTTTATCTGATTTCTCCCCTGCAGAACAGTGTAAGTACTCCACCTTGGTGCTAGGCATCTCTCAGTGCTGATACTCGTGGAATGGTTGAGCACATCGAGTATATTTCCTTTGTTTTTAAGGGTCCAAGTTTAATACTGCAACCAATTCGCTAGCTGCATCAATGCTTGGATCTAGGTGTATAGAGGAGTGACGTGTTTAGCCTCCTTGTATTGCTTCCATCTTTCCTTAATAAATTATTCAGTTACCAAATTATAAATAGAAAGGACAACGCCCACATTGGCGTCAACAAATACTGAGACACAAGAGATAATAATACATAGTTTATCCTTAATCATTGATATTCTTTCATCTTGTCTTTAGTTGGTCTCATCACTATACCGTCCAAGTAATCCCATAAACCCTTTTCTTCACAAATGAATAAATAAGAAAAGAAAAAGAAGTGAATACTTGGACGGTTGGACCCACCAAATCTTATAAATAAGAAATCATACTTCTCCATAACTATGAGAAATAAGTTGGAATGTATCCGATTAATTTTACTAAGAAATGTAGAAGACAGATCAAACACCAACAAATATGCCCATCTTAAACAGTTAATGGAGTCAAAAACAAAAAACCAATCAAAGAATCACAAAAGTGAGGGACATTATAAGACTGTCTCAAGGATGAGAATTTGGTTGGATACTTGTTAAAATATAAACAATATTTGATACAATGGTGGGATATATACATGTGCATCTGATTCCTTGTCAATTTTTACAGCCACCACTTACAAATTTGATCCCAGATTTTCTTTTTTCCATCTACCTAATGAATTGGAAAGGAAATGTAATTACACACATTGACAAGAAAAGATTAAACCCAAAAAAGTATAGGTACCTCTCCCATTCAAAGAATTTCCCAAGGAAAAATACCAAATGAAAGATGCACAGCCATCTGAGGTTCCAAACTCAGAACTAGAATCCATCTTCATTGTATGCAAAAATTTGAGTTTTAACTGCACACCCTCCCTATGGTGTACCATCCAAGCCATGTCAAAAACAGCACATCAGCCTCAGAGCAAATCAACTAGCTCAAGGATCTACTGTGCAGAAAGATGATCTGCTTTCAGGAGTGAAATAGCATCACAGAATTAGACAAATTAAATGTCTACACGGTTTTCTTTATCAACAAATAATGAAATAAAAAGCATCCTCGGCATGTATAATGCATAAAATGGATGCTTGTTGGTTCCAAAACCATAATATCATAGTTCAGGGTGATCTACTTGAACCTAATTAATCCAGAGGAAAACCTGAAACAGTTTGGACAGCATTGTTCAAATGCTACAAATGTGAAGATCCATAATTTTTTCTCAGAATACTACCACAATAATATGATATTTACCTCATCATTATTGACTTCAAGAGCGTCTGGCATTGGGATGCATAGGAGATGCAGGGACCGATGATGCCAGAAGAGGCCTCTTCACAAATGGATGTTCTAAAAGCTGAGAAGCAGTGGGGCGGTCATTTGGGTTAACTTTTAAGCATTCAAAGATGAAATTCCGTGCATCCATAGATAAAGTGTCAGGTACAGGTGGGAGTATGCCTCTGCCAATCCTAAATAATGCTTGCATCTGTTGTCGAAGACAAAGAAATAACAATAAAAATTCCAAAGCAGCATAATGGGTACGACTCCATTTATATGGCTGATAAAATGGAGCAAGTAATTCACTCAACTAATTAAGTATTCCAGATGTAATGGTTATATGCAACACATTAAGATAAATGAAATGCACAGCTTCAATTTGAGCAAAAGCAATTTTTATTTTGGAATGTTTTTCCTTCATTAGGTCAGTCCAAGTTTGTAGCTTCCAATGAAGAGGATTTAATAAATCATCCTAGAGAAACCCTTGCAAAAGTAGCTTTCAGAAAATCTGAAGTCAAAATCATGTGAGAAAGATGTGCTTATTAAAACTCGTTTATTTCACTTGATTTAGATGTCATCAGATAGGTTCTATAGTTTACAAGGAGTGCAAGTCGGTTGGGTTGGGCTGGGTTTAATGTCATCCCAGCCCTAACCCTAAGAATTAGGCCTAAGGCCCGAGAGCAGACTCAGTCCGAGCTCAAAGCCCAATGTTAAGCCCAGAGAAGGAGACAACCCGGATGGAGAAACTCGGGCCCAGCAGGCCCAAGTATCAGCTCAGAACACCACACGCATCACGTGTATGGCACCACCCATTAAATTCGTGTATACCCCGATGTCCACATAATGGAAAGCAATCATAGTCTGTAAGACGCTCAGAGTCGGTTACAAGTTGTTAGCTGGCCATGCACTATATAGGCCAATTAGCGAATGCATGAAAGACAGTGAATAATTCCCTTGATATTTCTCTCTCTCTCTCTCTCTCTTCTCTTGTCTTCAACCTCACGTCCATTTCAGGAGGGTGAGCTCCCTCGAACCAGCTCACCGAAAGAAGAACAGAAGCGGAACCTATCAACTGGTATCAGAGCCCAGCTGCGATGCCAACCACCAGGTCTTCATCTGCATAAGAAAGGATCGACCGCAACAAAGGAGAAGTGTGGCAGACCACCAGCGAGTTGAGAGAAATCAAAGAGACCCTCTCAGCTCTGGTAGGTCAGTTCGAACAGATGTCATCAGCTTCGAGACCCACTGATATTGAAGGATCTAGCAGCAGCGGCGTTAGGAGGGGAGGAGCGTTTCCAGTCAAGGCTGCCAAAATTGATTTTCCTCATTACTCAGGTGATGATCCCGTTCCTTGGATCTATCGGGCTGAACACTACTTTGAATTCCATGAGATCCCAACATATCAGGGGGGTCTCCATTGCCACCATACACATGGATGGAGAGGCTATTATGTGGTACCAATGGTACCGTAAGACACACCCCGAGATCACCTGGTTGGATTTAATCGAAGCCTTGGGCGTGAGGTTCAGTCCTTCTGGTTATGAAAACTTCAATGAGTCACTCTCCCGGGTGAGACAAACGGGAACAGTGAGGGTGTATTAGAATGAATTTGAAAGGTTGGCCACCCAAGTTCACGGCTGGCCGGAGGCCGCTCTGCTGGGATGCTTTATAGGGGGCTTAAGGGAAGACATCCAAATAGAGGTGAATACCATGCAGCCGACCACCTTGATGGCTGCGGTGGGATTGGCTATGCTCCAAGATGAGAGACTAGACCAGCTTAAGAAGCTGGGGAGGCCTATTGGGCCTCAAGCGGGCCTAACCCAGAAGGGACCCTATCCCAAGACTAAGTCGAAACCTGGGCCTCTTCTTCCAACCCCAACCACGACTACCCTCAAACCAGTTCCACCTAACAAGAGGATTGGATCTCTGACCCTCCCTTACTGGAAACTATCTTGGACGGAAATGCAGGCCCACAGGGAGAAAGGCCTCTGCTATAATTGTGACAAAAAATTCGTCCCGAGCCACAAATGCAAGACCCAACATGTGTATCCTCTACAAGTAGGAGACGATGATTTTGAAACCCAAACCGGTGACCCGGGGGTTCAGCAGATGGAGGTGGTACCGGAGACGGTACACTTAAGCTCCTCAAATTCCACTTACAACAGGCCCAGCAACGAATGAAGTTAGCCTATGACAAGAAGCATCGGGAATTAGAGTTCTCTGTTGGGGACTAGGTCTATCTATGGCTCCAACTGTATAGACAGGCATCTTTGGTTCGGAGGGCATCCCAGAAACTATCTCCAAGATACTTCGGCCCATTTCAGGTGGCAGAGCGAATTGGGCTTGTCGCCTACCGCCTCCACTTACCTGCAGAATGCCAGTTGCACCCCATCTTCCATGTCAGCCTTCTGAAGCCGTGCTTGGCTTCCACTAATGTTATCAGCCCCACTCTCCCTCAATTCACAGAGGCAGGAGAAGTAATGTTCGAACCTCTGGTGATTAAGGATTTACATTGGGTTCGCAAGGGCAGCAAGCTCCATAAGCAGGCTCTAGTCGTGTGGCATGGCTTGCCTCAAGAAGATGCCATGTGGTAGGATTATGACCAACTTTGGAAGCAGTTTCCCACCCTTGACCTTGAGGACAAGGTCATTCTCGAAGGAGGCGGGAATGTTAAGCCTAGAGAAGGAGACAACCCAGATGGAGAAACTCGGGCGCAGCAGGCCCAAGTATCAGCCCAGAACACCACACGCATCACGCGTATGGCACCACCCGTTAAATTCGTGTATACCCGACATCCATGTAATGGGAAGCAATCGTAGTCTGTGTAAAATGCTCAGAGTCGGTTACAAGTTGTTAGTTGGCCATGCACTATATAGGCCAATCAGCGAATGCATGAAAGACAGTGAATAATTCCCTTGATATTTCTCTCTCTCTCTCGTCTTCAACCTCATGCCCATTTCAGGAGGGCAAGCTCCCTCGAACCAGCTCACCGAAAGCAGAATAGAAGCGGAACCTATCACCCAATCTGTTCAGACCAGGACCAGACTGCACTGAGATTTGACAAAATTGTGTTGGGCTTGGGCCCAGGCCAAGCTTGAGTTGGTTTATCAATCCACATTGAAATTTGACATACATGTGTATGTATGAATGGAATTGTCAAACGAAAAAAACAACATATTCTTAAGATGACTATGTCTCTCCAGGATTCTAATGCTCCTATATTTTAGATTGAAGCTGTTAGCACTTCAGTTTATCTTATCAATTGTCATCCTACTCTAGTACTCTCTAATATTTCTCCTTTCCAAAGTCATTATCATCATTCCCTTGACTACTCTCAGTTACATGTCTTTGGTTGTGTCTGCTTTGTTCATTTTCCACCTCATTAGAATACAAAATTGTCTCAATCTATCTTCTATGTTCTTGTTGGCTACAGTCCTAACCATAAGAATTTCCTGTATTATCACCCTTTGCTCTGCCATATCCAAGTCTTCGGAAATGTTGTCTTTTCTTGAAAAGTTTTTCCTATTTTGGGCAAATATCCAAGCCATTTAGTTATTCTTCCGTTGGTTTGCAACTTTGCATGACTTTGATGCTTCCAACTCACACATGCCTTCTTTGCCAAATCAAGTCCCAACTCATCCTCTACAGATCTACCGTTATCACCAACCATCGGTTCCCTCAATGCCACACCAGTGGACAGCCTTCCTCTTCCTTTCTTGTGAGCACCTTTGACCTTCTAAGAGTATTCCTTTGCATTGTTCCACTCGTATTTCCCATCCTCCTGACCATTATGGGTTTTCTTTGACCCATAGCTTCCTTTTTTCCGTTCCTAATAGTACAGAAATACCTATCACAATTCCATGCTGGAAAGCCCTCATAAATCCATGCTGGAAAGATGCCATGGATGCTAGGGTGAAAGCCTTGCTTGAGAATGACACATGGAACATGGCACCTCTTCCTTCTAGTGCTTCTTCCTTTATTGGAAGTAGACGGGTTTATTCTATCAAACATAAGTCTGATTGGTGCATTTAAAAATACAAATCTCAGCTAGTTACTCAAGGATCATTATTATCATCATCCATGCCTTATCCCAACTATATGGGGTCAGCTACATGAATCTTGTTTTGCCAATCCATTCTATTTAAAGCCACTTTTTTGTAGAACCGAGTATCCCAATCAACTAGACTAATTATTCAAGGATACACTCAAGAATATGGTATCAATTATGAGGAGATTTTTGTTCCCGCTGTTAAGATGATCATATCTAAAGGAAACTATCTACTACATAGATCACACACTAATTTGTTACCTCAAGAAGTCTCTTTATGGACCCAAGCAAACCCCTTCTGCATATTTTGATCTTTTCTTTAGGTGCTTATGCAGGCCTGGTATATTCAAAGTTCTTATAATTCCTCATTCATTTCTCAATGCACTTAAGACATTACATTCCAAGTGGATGATATCCTTATCATGGGTGGTGAATCTCTGGGAAGAAAAACAGCCTTTTGAGAAGAAAGGACTGTTTAGAAAGTTGCAAAAATTCAAAAGAAAGTAGCAGAAATCAGAGTTCAAGAGGAAAGAAGAAGAAGAAGGTGGCGGCAACTTGGGTTCAAAGAGAGAGATTTTCGAACATAATCTCTTCTCTTACTCCCTTAATTCTATTTCATTAAGTTAAACTTTAGTAATTTACAGAGAAGCCCCTAGTTGGGCAGAAAATTAAAAAGACATAACATAAGAAAGAATAAAGCCCAGATTAAGGCCCATTACAACAAAGAATATAAAAGATAAAAAGGATAAATAGCCTATGGGCCATTTGGCCCATCTTCTCTACACTCCCCCTCAAGCTGAGCATAGATGTCAATAATGCCAAACTTGCCAGTATCATGCTGAAGTTTAGCCTTGGGAATGCCCTTGGTGAGAAAATCAACTAACTATCCTTCAGAGGTGATGAAAGGTAGATACACTTCTCCAAAAGCCACTCTTTCTCGAATGAAGTGTCTGTCAACTTCAATATGCTTAGTTCTGTCATGTTGTACTGGGTTGTGAGTAATGTTGATGGCGGTCTGATTATCACAGTATAACATCATTGGGTTATCATGCTCAATACCTAGTTCCTCCATCAAGGATCTAAGCCACAATAGTTCCAAAACTCCATGAGCCATGGTTCTGTATTCTGCTTCGGCTGAAGATCGAGCAATAACTGATTGTTTCTTGCTTCTCCAAGAGACAATATTACCTGCCACCAATCTACAGTACCCAGAGGTAGATCTTCTGTCATCAATGTTTCCGGCCCAGTCAGCATCTATGTAGGCTTCAAGTTTCATATGGCTATGCTTAGCAAATAGAATTCCCTTTCCAGGGGAGCCCTTCAAATAACACAGAATCCGCTATGTTGCTGCCATGTGAGTATCCCTGGGAGCATGCATGAACTGATTGATGCAACTGACAGCATATGCAATGTCTGGCCAAGTCATGCATAGATAAAGAAGTTTTCCAAGTAGTCTCTGGAAGACTCCCTTATCTTCTAACAATATTCCATCTGAAGCAAAGAGTTTATGGCTCATATCGATAGGAGTAGCAACTGGTCTAGCACCCATTTTCCCTGTTTCAAAGAGCAAATCAATAACATACTTTCTCTGAGAGAGAAGGATCCCATCCTTGGATCTAGCAACTTCTATGCCAAGAAAGTATCTCAATTCCCCCAGATCTTTGATCTCAAACTCTGTATGAAGGAAAGAATTGAGATCATTAATCCCTAAGACATCATTACTAGTCACAACAATATCATCAACATACACAATCAAGAAAACGGCCAAGGATCCTCTCCTCTTCACAAAGAGGGTATGATCAAACTGTGTCTGTACATAGCCAAAGCTAACAAGGGAAGCCCTAAACCTTTCAAACCTTTCTCTAAGGGACTGTTTGAGTCCATAAAAAGATTTCTTCAGCCTGTAGACCTTTCCTTTCATATTTGTTTCATACATCCCTGGAGGAAGAGACATATAGACCTCCTCATGTAACTCTCCATTCAGAAATGGATTCTTTACATCCAGTTGATAAAGTGGCAAGTCTGAGTGTGCATCCAAAGATAGCAGAACTCTCACAGAAGTCGTCTTGGCAACAGGGCAAAGGTCTCTAGATAATCAATCCCATATGTCTGTGTATAGCCTTTTGCAACCAGCCTAGCCTTGTACCTTTCAATGGTACCATCAGCATGATAATTGATAGTAAAAGCCCACTTACAACCTACTGGATCCTTCCCTTTAGGCAAATCAACCACTTCCCAAGCGTCATTCTTCTGCAGGGCATCAATTTCTGTTCTCATAGCATCCCTCTATTCTGGAATATTAAGAGCTTTTGACACAGACCTGGGAATTGGGTTAGAAGTAACAGAAGAAAGGTAGGAAAAATATGAAGGAGAGAGCAAACAATAAGAAAGGTGTTTGAAAATGCAATGTGCAATACACTTCCTTTTTCCTTTCCTAATAGCAATGGGGATATCAAGGTCTGGGAAGGATGGTTCCAAAGGGGCTGTAACAGTACCTGTTGTCTCATTTGTAACTGGAAGTGCATGAGGCTCATGTGTTGTAGGGGAAACAATCTGCTCATTTCTGGTTCTCTGCCGTTGATACAACCTGGGATTAAAAAGAGGGCGAGGAGGTAAAGGAGGAATAGGAACACTGGAATGAGAGTGAAGTGACTGATCCTCCCTTGACTCATTTGAAGGAGGAAGAGACTCAGCAAAAGACTTAACTGGGACAGGAAGAGGAAGAGCAAACACCTGTGACAAATCCTCCCCCTTTGGACAATGTCTCTCCAGAGAAGAACCATAAAAGGAAGAAAGCTCATCAAAGGTGACATCCATTGAGACATACCGAGTGCCAGCCTAGGACTCGGCTTTTTCTAAGGACCAATAAGGAATATGTCTCTCTATTTCCCTAAATCAATATAATTACCATTTGTTAAAATAATATTCATAATGAAAATGTGGAAATGAAAGCAAACATATGCAGATCATACGAAAAAGATTCAAGCACTCAACAATTCAAGTATGTGGAACATTCAATGTGTTTATTTACCTCCTAGTACCTAGTGTGATGTTAAACATTTTGCATTCTTTAATCCTGGGAGATCTCTCCTCTGCCTCAATAAAGGCCCCTTGAAACAATCCCAAAAACGTCCACACCGGGGTTTACAGCAGCACCCCAGACCTCAGATTTTAACCAACATAAAGGGGTTGGTTTTGTGATTTTAGTTGTAGTTCTTTCTATCTAGGATTAGAGATCAAACAATACTTGCATTCTTATTGTTTCTTCAGTGGAATTTTTCTGTTTGAGATTCAGATCATACCAAAAAGATTCAAGCACTCAACAATTCAAGTATGTGGAACTTTCAATGTGTTTATTTACCTCCTAGTACCTAGTGTGATGTTAAACATTTTGCATTTTTTAATCAGAGAAGATCTCTACTCTGCTCCATAAAGGCCCCTTGAAGCAATCCCAAAATGTCTACGTGGGGGTTTATGGCAGCACCCCAGACCTCAGATTTTAACCAACATAAAGGGGTTGGTTTTGTGATTTTAGTTGTAGTTCTTTCTATCTAGGATTAGAGATCAAATAATACTTGCATTGTTATTGTTTCTTTAGTGGATTTTTTTTCTGTTTGAGTTCCTATTTGCAAGAATTAAGTCTTCAGATAATTAAAAAGTCTTTCCTTTTGTTTATTTTAAAGTTCATAGAGCATAACTAGTATAGAAACTGCAATAAAAGGTAATATAGAAATTAACAAACCAGTACAAATGTATAAAACACACAAGAATCTAGAAAAGCATAACAAAAGAAGGCATATTTTAAAAACATACATACTCAGGTTGAAGAGCAAGGCTAACCAGGCGCATGGCCACACACTGCACCTGGGTTCAGGAAAGGTACAACACTCAAAATGCACCACACCTTTTAAAACATTGGTGCAGGCTGTGAATGTGAGCTTATTTATGGGCTTAGATAAGGAGTCCAGTGGCACTAGTGGCATTGAACCTAAAAGAGAGGAATAAGACCCATAAGTGAGGGCTAGGCTTGCCTACCAAGAGCCCACTTTAGGAGTGTAACTTGGGCAAACTGGGTTGAGAAACTTTTAGATTTTGAATGGGCTTAATGCACTCAGGCACCAATAACTTGACATTCCAAAAATCTGGGAATGATTTGCACCACTAATAAGTGATTTAAAATGATGAAAGTTCGACGAAGTTAACACATCCTAGCTTCTTATATTAGGATAAGTAATACAGAATACAGATCAACTATAAACTACTAGCTAGAAGAAAAGCAATCCCAAGGAGAAAAACATTAAAAAATAATAACAAAGGAAACTAAAATATCAGACAGGCATGCCAAAGAAGAAAATAGAAGAAAAGAAAAAAAATGAAAACATATTAATGCAGACATGCATGAGAATGCATAAATAAAATGTCCATTACTTACCCATTCTAAACTGGAGTAAGGAAGCTGACCAGTTAACATCTCTAAGACAGTGCAACCAAGGCTCCATATGTCAGCTGGAAGTCCATAGCCACTACTCTTAACAACCTAAAATTGCAGAAGTTAATAAATCAGAGTCAATTAAAAACTGCAGATTGTTGGATCATAGGATCCCATGGACCTCTAAAGTGTACTGCCTGACAAGTGTCAAATTCTAAATCCCTAATCTGTCCAGGCCACACTACAAGGTACTTGACCATATTGATCACTAATAACATGTTTGACAGCATCTCAGCCTACAGATTATATAGAACAAAAAATAAACGACATTTGAGATAGTTATATTATGCTTTCATTGACCGATATAAGTACAATAAAACTTTGAAAACCTTTCACTTGAAATCTTCCGTAGAAAGGCTTCTAGTAAAATTCACATGCAGGAGAGAAGATACAGCCCTTGTATAGGTACCCTGTTAACATCACCCCAAACATCTCCCCATTTCATCATAAGTGATGAAATATTCCAAGAATATTTTTTAACTTCATGCCTCTAATGAATTGCTGGTATATCAAATTTCAAATTTCATTGATAATTATACATGTAAGATTTAAAATTTAAGAATATCATCAAAGCTTTTTGATATTTCGTTAAAATTATTGAAAGTTTTCAAAAATCATTTCTCAATAAGAACAAATGGAAATTCTATGGTCAGCTTATACATACAGAAAAAGAACATGTTTAAAAGACTAAGAGGGAATCAGAGAGATATAACCAGTGGTTTAGAAAGCACTGGAGGCATACGCCTGGAGGCATGCTTCCAGGCTAAGCACTATGAAAGTGCCTGGAGTCGGAGCCTAGAAGAGTACAGACCCTTGAGGTGTACACCTTCAGCATAGAGGCATATCCATTTATGTCCCTTAAATCTTTTTTTTTTATTAGCATTTTAGTCCCTTAATCTTCCCTATATACAGTTGTTTTTTGAGTCTTAAATATGCAATTTCTTTACGTTTTCCAAGTACATTAGCAATATTAATAATATATTCCTAAAGTTTCCCCATCTCTGCATGGTGGAATGTCCATCAATATGCAACCATGGTTGAAAGAGGTTTAGCAGTAATCTAAGGTTTGCGAAAGAGTCTCCAAGGTCATAGTTTGGTTGATCGTATTTGCTAAAGAGGCTTTAGATTATGATTGTTACATGTTTTAAGTTGGCTGTTATTGTTTGTTGTTGCTTGTTGATAAAAGGTTGTGGTTCCATTGTATAGTTGAAAGAGTACATTTTGTGTTGGTTGGGCTTTATTGATGATGATGTTTTATCAGATTCCTTCTAATATCCTTTTTTCTTAATAAAACATTGTATTTACTAGCAAAAACGAAGGAGAAAAAGAACATGATAGGACATATGTAATATACAGAAATACAGGGCCATATCAGGCCAAGCCTAATCAATTTCTTATTATACTACTAAACTAGATATTCAAAAAGATGGAAAGGCTTAATAACTTGGGATTATTATTGCTTTGATGTGTCAGCTTAATCTGGGATTGACATTTTCCAACATGTCAGATCCAATAACTACTGGTTAAAACAAAATATTGTATAGAGAATAAGCAAACCTCAGGGGCCATCCAGAATGCAGTCCCTTTGCATGATTTCACATCATTCATTCTGGTTGCCTGAGAAAGTGCACAACTGGCAAAGTAAGATAAAAGAACAAATAAAATAAATAAAAGCAGAAAAAGGGTTTATCCATGCAAGAATCTGTAAGAAACATGACAGAGCTAACACAATGAGAAAGGATTTAAAAAAACCTTCGCCAATCCAAAGTCTGCCAGCTTAACGGACCCACTTACATCCACCAATATATTAGTACACTTGATATCCCTTTAAGACAAAGAAAAGAAGAAAAAAGACATTAAAGGAAGTTGAAGCAAATATATAATTCTGATCTAACAGCATACTCTAAATAAGTTACACTCATCTAGATCTAAAATCAAACTGATAAAAGTACAAAGAGCACATAATTAAATTATTCCACTTTTTTCATATCACCATTTGTGAGGGCTTGAAATTTGTACTTTATCAGGCCTTCAAAATACATACTTCTTGTAAACTTTTCTAGACCAACAATATTGACAAGAAGGAAAAAAAATTACATTTTCTGTTTGCACCATGTTAAAACTTGTATATGCTCAATATTAAAGATTATCCAAGCATGGACATTCATAAGTAATACACAAAAACTTCCAGAGATGAGAATCCTAACCAAATCATATCTAGATAAAACAAATTATGTCCAAACCAAGCTTAGGAATCAATAAATCAAAAACTAATATTTCACTAAATTAAATAAAGAAAAAAAATGGAGCAAAGCCAACAATAATAACTGCAATTATTCTAATCATAATTCATTATATCAATACTGCACCTATTATTGTTCTAATTGCCATTAATATTAGTATTAATATTATTAGGATTCGGCCTGCCCTTGAATCCTATTAAGCTGATAACAGTCAAGAAGGAAGAGAAAGAGAGAGAGAGAAAGAAGAAGAAGAGAAGAGAAGAAAGGGAGGAGAAAGATCTGGTTCGAATGAGAGAAAAAGATCACTCTCACATTCGGCCAGAATTGATTTATATTACTTATATTGTGGAAAAGACACATGCGCCCCTACTTAAGTAAGGGACACTAAATCTAACATAATCTTACACATC
Source organism: Nelumbo nucifera (assembly GCF_055504915.1). Taxonomy (NCBI): domain Eukaryota; kingdom Viridiplantae; phylum Streptophyta; class Magnoliopsida; order Proteales; family Nelumbonaceae; genus Nelumbo; species Nelumbo nucifera. The sequence goes on from NC_142649.1 coordinate 32,063,158, forward strand.
AGCACATAAACATAAGTATAAAGACAGAAATACCCCTACATATTCGACACTAACAATCCCCCTCAAGCTAGAGAATATATATCATATAATCCTAGCTTGTTACATATGTAGTCGACTCTTCCCCGACTCAACCCTTTAGTAAACAAGTCTGCCCAAGGGTTCCCTGTGTTAACATATGCAGTATCTATCACTCCACTCAGCACGTTCTCTCTCACAAAGTGACAATCAACCTCTATGTGCTTGGTTCTCTCATGAAACACCGGATTAGAAGAAATATGAACTACAACCTGATTGTCACAGTAGAACTTCATTGGAGTGTTAACAGTGTATCCCATCTCCTGTAGAAGGTTCTTCAGCCACACTAATTCACAAGTAGTATGTGTCATAGCTCCATATTCTACCTTTGCATTGCTTCTTGCCACAACTGCTTCTTACTTTTCCATGTCACCAGATTATCCCCAAGAAAAGTGCAATAGCCTGTGGTAGATCTCCTATCAGACATAGAACCGACCCAGTCAGCATCAGTATATCCTTCTATTTCAAGTTTTCCACCACTCTTGTATATCAAACCACGACCAGGAACCCCCTTTAAATACCTCACAATCCTTAGAACTGCATCCCAATGTGGAACTAGAGGATTCTGCAAGAACTGACCTACCAGACTAACTGAAAATGAAATATCTAGCCGAGTAATGGTTAGGTAGTTCAGTTTACCTACAAGCCGCCGGTATCTGCAAGGGTCTTCAAACACTTCACCCATATCGCTGCTCAGCTTAGTGTTTGTTTCCATAGGTGTTTTAGCTGGTTTAGCACCTAACAAACCTGTTTCTTCCAGCCAATCAAGGACATTTCCTCTTACACAAGTTAATACCATGCTTAGACCTTGCTACTTCTATCCCCAAGAAATATTTCAATTTACCAAGGTCCTTTGTCTAACAATGTTCCTACAGAAAAGCCTTCAACCTATCAATGCCCATTTTATCATTTCCGATAATAACAATATCATCTACATGCACCACCAATAAGATCTTTCCTACCTGAGAGTCATGACTGAAGAATGTATGGTCAACTTGGCACTGTTTCATACCAAACTTCTTTACCACCTCATTGAACCTACCAAACCATGCTCGAGGAGACTGTTTAAGCCCATAAATGGCCTTCTTTAGTCTGCACACCTTACCGTCCTCCCCCTGAGCAACAAACCCTGGTGGTTGCTCCATATAGTCCTCCTCGAGCAAATCACCATGCAAGAAAGCATTCTTGATATCAAGCTGATAAAGGGGCCAATCATACATAGCAGCAAGAGAGATCACAACACGAACTGAACCAACCTTAGCAACCGGGGAGGTCTCTATGTAGTCAATACCATAGGTTTAGGAGTACCCTTTCGCAACCAGTCTAGCTTTCAACTGCTCTACACTACCATCAGGTAAGTACTTAACAGTATAAACCCACTTACAACCAATAGCCTACTTACCAGGAGGAAGAGGAATGAGGTCCCATGTATGATTATGAATTAAATCTGAGAGTTCTTCTTCCATTGCATGGCGCCATCCTGGAGAGGCAAGGGCTTTAGGGACAATAACAAAGGACAACAAGGAGATAAACTGGCGATGGGAAGCAGAAAGGTGAGTGAGAAACATAATTAGAAATAGGGTGAAGGGTACAACTGCGTTTACCTTTCCGCATAGTAATGGGAAGATCAAGGTCAGATACTGGGGGTGGAGCTGGTGTAGGGAGAACTATCGGATCTGTTGGCGATGATGGAGCTGGAGGAGGAGCCGGTACATGTGGGCAATGTGTATACACTTGACGGATAGGCGGCCGTTCAACAGGTGGTGGCACCGGAGGCAAGGACTTGGTCACAGCTGGAACAAGAGGAACAAAATCTGCAATTGGAAGAGGAAGGGGAGGAGGTGACGAGGAGAAAGAAACATCACCGGACCCCAAGAAAAACGGAGTAGACTCAAAGAAGGTAACATCAACACACATAAAGGAACGTCGAGAGCTAGGATGATAACATTTATACCCTTTCTGAGTTTGGGAATAGCCAAGGAAGATGCATTTAATGGATCGTGCATCTAAATTGTCCCTTCTGGCCCCAGATTATGGACAAAGCAGACACACCCAAAAAACCGAGGAGAAAGAGGACACGGAGACAAGGTAGGAAACAAAGTGGTAAATGGAGAATGACCATCAAGGATAGACGTGGGCACTCGGTTAATCAAGAAGCAAGTAAGCACCACATCACTCCAAAAGGGTTTGGGGAAATTCATGTGATGCATGAGAGATCGAACTGTTTCCAAAAGATGACGATTCTTTCTCTCAGCCACTCCATTTTGTTGTGGGGTGTAGGTACATGAAGTCTAATGGATAATGCCATGTTGGTTCAAATATTCTTGAAATGATGAAGAGAAATATTCACGGCCATTATCGGAACGAAAAATTTTAATGTCAACACCAAATTGGTTGCGAATCTCAACATAAAATTTTTGGAAAATGGTAGACAATTCACTCCTTTCTTTCATTAAATAGAGCCACGTCATCCTTAAATAATCATCAACAAAAATGACAAAATATCTATATCCATTGTATGACATTACTTTATAAGAACCCCAAACATCTTAATGAACCAAAGAAAAAGGACTCGACATGCGGTTATCAACCCTAGGACTAAAGGGAACACGATGACGTTTCCCCAACTGACACGACTCACAATCCAAAACAGAAAGATGAATCAATGGAGGAACCAAAGACTTCAAAACTTTCAGAGAAGGATGACCAAATCGACAATGCCACTAGAGAGGAGAGAGAGATGACTGGAGAGTTGTTGACATTCTTCCACCACTGTCAAGATAATACAATCCATCGGGTTCATGTCCTCCACCAATCTTCATAGATCCTGAAAAACACATGAAGAAGGGTAAAAAGTAATAGAGCAATTAAGGGACTTTGTCAACTTACTAACTGACATATGGTTAAACAGAAACTTAGGGACATGCAAAACTGAGGATAAAGGTAAGGGGTTATGTTAACATTACCAACACCACAAATGGAGGATGTGGAGCCATTAGCAAGGGTGACGGATAATGATGTTGAGCAATGAGAGAGGAAAGAAAACACACCTAGAGTTACAGTCATGTGAGCGGAGGCTCCAAAGTCAATAATCCAAGGATTGGGTGTGCGAGAGTAGTCATGTTCTACTGAGATGTGGCCTGAACAAACCTCTCATACTCATCACGGGGAAGCATCTAATCAGCTGAACGACCCTCCTGTCTGAAGCTACTGTCACTAGTCATGGCATGATTGGTCCAAATTGAAGGTGGACCATGCAAGTCATACCAATAATTAATGGTGCGTCCATCCATACCACAATGTGTACACCTCCTTGGACCCAAAACTACGTTCTCGGCCACGGGCTCTTCCTGAATCTCTACCTCTAGTATGACCACCACCACGGTTATAGGTAGGTCCACCACCACCACTCCGGCCATATACCGATCCACTACTACCACTACGATCAAACTGAGCTCCACCTCTAACACCACGGCCCCTCGATGTTGGATAGTTTTGTATGCCCTTAGCTTCAATCAGAATGTACTTTATGAGTTCATTGTAAATGAATAAAAGTGCATATTTGATTCATGTTCCCATGGTATGTTTCTGTGTAATACCCTTAAACTGAACACTTAATGAAACTCGTGTTAGTTTAGAATGTTCACAGCCAGTGGGTCGGTCTGGGGAGACCTATCCTGATAAGGCTGACACTGTGGTGCCACCAAGTCGGTTGGGGTGGCCTGTCTCAGCTGCTAGGGTGAGACCCTAGGCACATACAGTGTAGGATTAATTGAATCTATGAACTGTACCAGATTTCCAGTATTGCCCTGGACCTTGGAGATTGATGAGCAAAACTGGAAAGTTACACCCGACCCCTAGACTCGATTATGATACTGCACTAGGTGTCGGATTGGGCCGTCTTTGATGTACCAATCAGTGAGATCCTTAGCAGGGGTCAAAACCTGGGTATGTTGGGACAGTCCGAGAATTCATCTGAGTGAGTGATCATAGTGACAGAATCAGCCCCATTGTCGGACAAAGGTAATGATCGGGAATGCACTCTCACTAATGAAAACCAAGACTGCCGGCAGCCGATTTCAATCGTTGAGATTTGTTTTGCAAAGTATAGTTTATATGAGATATAAAAGTATATATATTATGGTTTCTAAAATGTTTGCAAGAAGGTTTTAATTCCCGGGATCCATATAAGTGGAGAGTGCAACACTGTTCCTTGCAGCCGAGGGAGAGGTCCTCTCTTGTCGGGCAGTGTATGATCATTATGGGCTGAGAGGTTAAGTGTAAGACCATTGAGGATAATACCTGATGGGCTAATCTTGCATGTGCCCACAGTCCCTGTGTTACAAGATGGCTTGGCCCAGGGACCACTTAGGGTAAGTGTTGGGCCCATAGAGACCATAAGATGGGTTTCAGGGGGTGCACTGTCCATAACAGTGTATTCGGCCAGGCCTTATAACAAAGGCTGGGCCGAACCCATGTGGCTGATGTGTAGATCAATGCTTGTGTCCAACGCCATACAAGGAAGCCCAATTGGGTAGCAGTTAGAAAGGTTAAGTGAGCACATAAGATTAATGGGCCTAAAGCCCATTTCGAATTGGGCTATTTAATTAGTTAAATATGGAGCGAATTCTGAGATGGATTAGCAGATAGGATAGGGTCTTAACCCTATCCACTCAAAGAGTCCAGATCTGAATGTGATTTAGATCTAGAAACCTCCTAATGAGATTAGGAAAAAGCTAATCTAATCTGCATATAAGATAAGGGTTTATCCTTATCACCTAAAGGTATGTCTGATCCAAATCAGATTTGGATCAGAAAGTTCTAATTGGATTGGAGCTGAGCCTTTGGTAGAGATAATTCACATATTTAGTGGGAGCAGTCTTTGGATCCTTCCTTGGGCGTGAACACCTTCGTTGGGAGATATTGTTTCTCCGTATCAGGTATAATCCTCTCCTACTCCTTTTAGTTCAGATTTGGCTCAGTTTATGGTTCAAGAATGATCCTTGAAAATATGATTTTCAAAAAAGGGAATGCGATTCCCAGTTGAAGGGAGAGAAAAATTTTTGAAATTTGCCCCTTTATTCCGCAAGATTTGGGCGTCCATACGATGGATCTCTCATCCCTTTAATGGTATCATAGCCATGGTTCAAATCTTGAACCAATTTGTTTCAGATCTGAACCTGCGCAAATGGGCAGAAGGCGTTCTACCCAATTTGCACAGATATGGGTTTTGGGAAATTTGTTCCAAAATTATGGGCAAATAATCTGAAATTAATTTTTTATATAAATCTGATTATTATTTAGAATTGTTCTTTATGATTTTCTTGTTTTATGGGTTGTTCGTATAAGAGGAGATCGAAATCTTGATTTGCGCAGGGAACCTACGATTTTGCAAGTTTTGGATTGCTTTATTACATTTGGTATGTAAAATATTTTTTTTTATTTTTTAGACTGAATGTATAGGTATTCGATCTGATGTAATTATTAATAGAAATTAGGATTTCTATTTATTTTATTTTGGATCGAAGATGGCGGCGCAGAAAAGGAGATTTCGCAGAGGAGATTTCGCAGATAGGAGAATTACAATCTGCGATTTGCAGTTTATGAAACTGCAAACTGTGATCTAACCTCTGTTTTGCTGGATGGATTGTGCGAACAGCCCTGTTTGACTAATTCTTGACTTTTTTATCAGTATTTAATTTCAGATTATTTTCTTGAATTAAAGATTTAATTAAAGATCAATCCCTAGACCCATCCGAACCAAGATTGGTTCAAAATTGTTTGGACCAAATCTAGGGTTTAATCAAGGCTGAAAGTTAGCCCTAATTTTCCCACTAATGGGCCTGACGATTGATGTTTAATTAAATGGTTAATTCGGCACAATCTGTAAAGGCCCAATTTTAAATGGGCCAAACAAATCAACCTTAATTCGGCCCATATACCTAGATAATATTAATGGTTAATATTATGGATTTAAAATGGGCTTCAAATGGGCTTCAAATGGGCTTTACAGATAATTAATTGATTGGATCAATTTATCCTTGCATGTGATGTTTGGATGTGTGATGTGCTACGTACATGAGCCATAAGTACTTGTCCCATGCTCAATCGACAGTAGCTCTTGCGTACACCATGGCTGAATGCACATCATTGCCATGGTGTCCCTTTTGGTCATTGGATGACCTCCCTCAGTGGTGGGCCCCACACCTCATCAAGAGGTTACGTGCGGAACCCTAACCGATTCAGGCCCACCGAAATATAGCTTTATGAAAGTCAGTGGGAGCCACTTGGGTTTGACCTAGATCAAACTAGGGCGAAATTAACTGTTCCCTCCAGCTAATATGAGTGCATATGATAGGGAGATTCATATGATGAACTCTCTAAAGGCCTTCCATCATTAGCATGAGGATGGGTCCTTCAGTAATGAGGAAACGCACCAGAAAATGGGTTATCCATTTGCTGTTGGGCTTGTCTGAATGTTTCATAAGATGATCGGGGCGTCATAGACCAATGTGGGAGGGGCTTCACTAGAAAATGGGAACTCTCTCACGGTACCTTGGCGTTCACGAACATGATGGGTAAGCACTCACTGGACAGAAAGGTTTACCTGAAAATGACTCTGAACCTTGTCTGACAAAGGCAAAGGGAAAACTAATATGATGAGTGGATATGATCCTTCACAGAAAGGTAGTGGGGTTTTGCAGCTGAAACAGTTGGCTCCATGCATCCTATGTGATTTCCCACATTTCCAGAGACAACTCGCAGTCTCCGTCACAGAGAAAGGAGGGAAATCTCAGAGATGAATAAATGGAAATGGAACGTAGATTAAAATCCATATATATGTAATGAACATGAATCAAATTAGGTTGTGGACTGATGTTTGCTCTTTTATCAGAAAAAGGCAAACGAACAATTTGCAAAGTTGCTTGATGACAACAAGCTGAAGGGCCCAAACTATGCCGACTGGTACAGGAACCTTATGTTGGTCTTAACCTCTGAGAAATTGGACAAGGTAGCCAAGAATCCTGCCCCGGATCGTCCAGGACATAGGGCTTCCGAGGCCCGGAGAATAGAATACCAAGAATGGGAAGAGAAAAACTACCTTGCTCGCTGCTATATCATTGCCTCTTTGGACAATCCAATTCAAAAGTAGTTCATCAGATCGAACTTGCTAAGGACGTATTGGATAGTCTGAAGATAATGTACGAAGAGCAGAATCGTTCTACTCGACAGAAGGTCTTGAAACAGATCATGACCACACAGATGTCTAAGGGCCAACAAGTTCACGACCATTGTCTCCGGATGATGGGTTATATAAACGAAGAGGAGGCTCTTGGATCCGGGCTGGATCTGGTAACACAGATCGATGCTATTCTCAACTCTCTGCCTTCATCCTTTAATCCATTCATCATGAACTACAACATGAACATGAAGGGATGAGAGATCCATCGTATGGACGCCCAAAGATTGCGGAATAAGGGGGCGAAATTCAAAAATTTCTCTCCCTTCAAATGGGAATCGCATTCCCTATTTAGAAAATCATAATTTCAATAATCATTCTTGAACCATAAACTGAACCAGATCTAACCAAAAGGAGTAGAAGAGGATTATACCTGATACAGAGAAATAGTATCCCCCAACAAAGGTGTTCACGCCCAAGGAAGGATCCAAAGACTGCTCCCACTGAACATGGCGCAGTGCAGGAGGGAGCAGAATCAGTAGTGTTCTTCTCCAAGAACTCTGTCCTTCTCAAGAATCAGCAGGATGGCTTGTGAGTACAGCTCCAATAAATCTTTTCCCAAAAGATTGGTATCAAGATCAGATCTTGATTTCTCCCAAGAACTGGACATCGAACTGAAGGTAATGGCGGCGACAGTAAGGAGGCGGCAAGAGAGTATTTGCAGGGTGCAGAATTCTCCCTTCTTGTGATTTCAGCACTCAAGAGGATCTGAATGTGTGTCTCTTTAGGCTGTCGCCCTCTTCTTTTGTTAATCCTAAAGGATCAGTTCCTAATCCCATTAGGAGCTGCTTATCCAAATCATATTTGGATCAGCCTTCTCTTCAGGTGATAAAGATAAACCCTTATCTTATCTGTATTAGCTTTCTCCTAATCTCATTAGGAGGTTTCTAGATCTAAATCACATTCAGATCTGGACTCTCTGAGTGGATAGGATCAAGACCCTACCCTATCTGCTAATCTATCTCAGAATTCACCCCATAATTAACTAATTAAATAGCCCAGTTCGAAATGGGCTTTAGGCCCATTAAGCTTATATACTCACTTAACCTTTCTAACTGCTGCCCAGTTGGGCTTCTTTGTATGGCGTGGGACCCAAACATTGATCTACACATCAGCCACATGGATTCAGCCCAGTCTTTGTTACAAGACCTGGCGGAATACACTGTTATGGACAGTGCACCCCCTGAAACCCATCTTATGGGCTCTATCGCCCAACACTTACCCTAAGTGGTCCCGGGGCCAAGCCACCTACTAACACCCAAGGACTGTGGGCAGATGCAAGATTAGCACATCAGCTATTATCCTCAATGTTCTTACACTTAACCTCTCAGCCCATAATGATCATACACTGCCCGACAAGAGAAGACCTCTCCCTCGGCTGCAAGGAACAGTGTTGCACTCTCTACTTATATGAATCCCGGGAATTAAAACCTTCTTGCAAACATTTTAGAAACCATAATATATATACTTTTATATCTCATATAAAATATACTTTGCAAAAAAAATCTCAACGATTGAAATCGGCTGCTGGCAGTCTTGGTTTTCATCAGTGAGAGTGCATTCCCGATCATTACCTTTGTCCGACAAAGGGGCTGATCCTGTCACTATGATCACTCACTCAGATGAATTCTCGGGCTGTCCCAACATACTCAGGTTTTGACCCCCATTAAGGATCTCACTGATTAGTACATCAAAGACAGCCCAATTCGACACCTACTGCAGTATCATAATCGAGTCTAGGGGTCGGGTGTAACTTTCCAGTTTTGCCCATCAATCTCCAAGGTCTAGGGCAATACTGGAAATCTGGTCCAGTTCATAGATTCAATTAATCCTACACTGTATGTGCCTAGGGTCTCATCCTGGCAGCTGAGACAAGCCATCCCAACCGACTTGGTGGCACCACAGTGTCAGCCTTGTCAGGATAGGTCTCCCCAGACCGACCCACTGGCTGTGAACATTCTAAACTAACATGAGTCTCATTAAGTTCCAGTTTAAGGGTATTACACAGAAACATACCAAGGGAACATGAATCAAATATGCACTTTTATTCATTTACAATAAACTCATAAAGTACATCATTTTGATTGAAGCTAAGGGCATACAAAACTGTCTAATAGCTCCCACTTGCACTTAGGTCCAATCAGGTACTAGCCGGAGTCCCATGCTTTCCACGTGTTCCTCAAACACTTTCTGTGATAGTGGCTTCGTCAATGGGTCTGCTACATTTTCCGCTAATGCTACCTTCTGAATCAGGACGTCCCCTCTACCAACAATCTTCCGTAGTACGTGGTACTTCCTCTCGATGTGCTTCGATTTCAAGTGGGCTCGTGGCTCCTTAGCCTGAGCAATGGCTCCATTGTTGTCACACAACAATGGGATGGGTGATGTGCTGGACGGAACTACTCCCAACTCGTGAACGAATTTCTTCATCCAAACGGCTTCTTTGGCAGCCTCACTTGCGGCAATGTACTATGCCTCGGTCGTGGAGTCTGCAGTGGACCCCTGTTTGCTGCTTTTCCATCAAACAGCACACGATCCTATCGTGAAAACATATTCAGATGTAGACTTTCTATCATCTGGATCCGACTAGAAATCGGCATCTGTATACCCTTGGATCTGTAGTGAGCTACCGTCGAATACTAGACAAAACTCTTTTGTCCTTCGAAGGTACTTAAGTATGTTTTTCACAGCAGTCCAATGCTCCTGCCTTGGGTTGGCCTGAAATCTGCTTACTATACTTTCTGCCTGAGCTATGTCAGGACGAGTGCACAGCATGGCATACATGATGCTCCCTACAGCAGAGTCATAGGGAACGTCTTTCATGCCATCAATCTCCTCAGAAGTCTTGGGAGACATCTTATTGGAGAGAGTGACTCCGTGCCTGAAAGGAACATTTCCTTTCTTGGAGTTTTCCATGCTGTATCTTTTGACTATTTTGTCAATGTAAGCAGATTGGGATAATCCTATTATCCGCTTCGATCTATCTCTATAGAGTCGAAGATCCAGTATATAGGAGGCTTCTCCAAGATCTTTCATGGAAAATTGCTGTGATAGCCATACTTTCACCGTAGTTAACATTCCTACATCATTCCCAATGAGTAGAATGTCATCTACATACAGAACCAAAAAGGTAACCTTATCCCCACTATACTTCCTGTAGACACAAAGTTCATCCGGATTCTGCTCGAAGTCAAACGATTTGACAGCAGAGTCAAAATGGATGTTCCAACTTCTAGAAACTTGCTTAAGTCCATAAATGGATCTGTTAAGTTTACATACCATGTTTTCCTGAACTGCAGCAATGAAGCCTTGCGGCTGCTGCATATAAATATCTTTAGTAAGATCTCCATTCAGGAATGTAGTTTTTACATCCATTTGCCAAATCTCATAATCATGGTATGCTGCTATAGCTAGCAGGATCCTAATGGATTTAAGCATGGCCACAGGCGAAAAGGTTTCCTCATAATCGATGCCCTCTTTTTGAGTGTACCCTTTCGCCACCAAACGAGCTTTGAAGGTCTCAACCTTACCATCGGGGCCCTTCTTCCTCTTGTAAATCCATTTGCAACCGATTGCTTTTACCCCGGAGGGCGGATCTACTAGAGTCCACACTCCATTGGTCTTCATTGAGTCAATCTCTGCTCTCATGGCCTCCACCCACTTCTGGGAATCTATGTCCAACATAGCTTCCGCGGAAGTCACGGGATCCTCCTCACTAGTCAAGGTTTCCACCAGGTAACTATCCTAGTCATAACCATAACGGACTGGTGGACTGGATACCCGAGGGGATCTTCTAGGTTGGTTATTACCAGGAATTTGTGGGAGCTCCTAAGCCTTCTTCATCAAGAACAACTTCCTGACGATGGGTGTCCAGGATATAATCGGTTTCCAAGAATTGTGCATTTCGACAGCAAAACACTTTTTGCTCACTTGGGTCATAGAATAAGTAACCTACAGAGCCTTTTGGGTAGCCTACAAATAGGCAACGGCTGGTCTTGGATTCCAACTTGTCTGCACTCGTTCTTTTAACGTGTGCTGGACAACCCGAAATCTTCAAGTGTCTGACACTTGGTTTCTTTCCGGTCCAAAGTTCATATGGAGTATTCAGAACAGATTTGGTTGGAACCCGATTCAGCACGTAAATCGCAGTTTCTAATGCGTAACCCCAAAAGGATGTGGGTAACTCTGAGTGTATGAGAAGCGACTGGACCATATCCAATAAGGTCCTATTCCTCCTCTCTGAAACACCGTTAAGTTGTGGTGTAGCAGGAGGAACTAACTGTGATACTATCCCATTGTCCTTTAAGTAGTCCCTGAATTCGTCAGAGAGAGATTCGCCAACTCGATCTGATCGAAGGGCTTTAATTTCTCTCCCTAACTGTTTCTCGGCCTCTTGTCTGAACTCTTTGAATGTTTCAAAGGATTCAGACTTGTGTCTCATTAGGTACACATATCCATATCGTGAAAAATCATCTGTAAAGGTGATGAAATACACGTGTTGGTTCCGTGTCCTAACACTCAGGGGACCACATACATCAATATGTATTAGGTCAAGTGTGCCTGTACATATTTCAGGGTTACCGTTAAATGGCTGTTTCGTCATCTTGCCTTATAGGCAAGGCTCATAGGTGGGAAGATCTTCTACAGTTAGAAAATCCAAAGGACCATCCTTTACCAACCTTGTGATTCGGTCAACACCGATGGGGCCAAGTCGGTAATGCCACAGACACGTGAGATTTACTGTATCACGGGCTCTCTTTTTGGGGATTTCAGCCGACGTAGTTTCGGTTATGTTAGTTTCTAGAGAAGGATGTAGAACATAGAGACCGTTCTCCAGTTCCCCGTATGCGATGAATCTGTTGTTTCTTTTAATAGTAATCGTATTACTAAAGAAGACAGAATAACCATCTGCACACAGTTTTGAAAGAGAAATCAAATTTCTCCTTAAATTTTGTACATTAAGACAATCTTTCCGTACAATCGTTCCTTCACTCAGCAAGTAGAGTGTGACTTCTCCTTCACTCAGCCTTCTGCTTACCTTAAACCCCTGCAGTGAGTTACACGCATGAGAGATCCATCGTATGGACGCCCAAAGATTGCGGAATAAGGAGGCAAAATTCAAAAATTTTTCTCTCCCTTCAATTGGGAATCGCATTCCCTATTTAGAAAATCATATTTTCAATGATCATTCTTGAACCATAAACTGAACCAGATCTGAACCAAAAGGAGTAGGATAGGATTATACTTGATACGGAGAAAATAGTATCCCCCAACGAAGGTGTTCACGCCCAAGGAATGATCCAAAGACTGCTCCCACTGAACATGGCGCAGTGCAGGATGGAGCAGAATCAGCAGTGTTCTTCTCCAAGAACTCTGTCATTCGCAAGAATCAGCAGGATGGTTTGTGAGTACAGCTCCAATCAATCTTTTCCCAAAAGCTTGGTATCAAGATCAGATCTTGATTTCTCCCAAGAACTGGAGATCGAACTGAAGGTAATGGCGGCGACAGAAAGGAGGCGGCAAGAGAGTATTCGCAGGGTGCAGAATTCTCACTTCTTGTGATTTCAGCACTCAAGAGGATCTGAATGTGTGTCTCTTTAGGCTGCCGCCCCCTTCTCCTGTTAATCCTAAAGGATCAGCTCCTAATCCCATTAGGAGCTGTTTATCCAAATCATATTTGGATCAGCCTTCTCTTCAGGTGATAAGGATAAACCCTTATCTTATCTGTAGATTAGATTAGCTTTCTCCTAATCTCATTAGGAGGTTTCTAGATCTGAATCACATTCAGATCTAGACTCTCTGAGTGTATAGGATCAAAACCCTATCCTATCTGCTAATCTATCTCAGAATTAGCCTCATAATTAACTAATTAAATGGGCTTTAGGCCCATTAAGCTTATGTACTCACTTAACCTTCCTAACTGCTGCCCAGTTGGGCTTCCTTGTATGGCGTGGGACCCAAATATTGATCTACACATCAGCCACATGGGTTCAGCGTAGCTTTTGTTACAATGCCTGGCCGAATACACTGTTATGAATACCTCCTGAAACCCATCTTATGGGCTCTATAGGCCCAACACTTACCCTAAGTGGTCCTTGGGCCAAACCACCTTGTAACACCCAGGGACTGTGGGCAGATGCAAGATTAGCACATCAGGTATTATCCACAATGGTCTTACACTTAACCTCTCAGCCCATAATGATCATACACTGCCCGACAAGAGAGGACCTCTCCCTCGGCTGTAAGGAACAGTGTTGCACTCTCTACTTATATGGATCCCGGGAATTAAAACCTTCTTGCAAACATTTTAAAAACCATAATATATATACTTTTATATCTCATATAAAATATACTTTGCAAAACAAATCTCAACGGTTGAAATCGGCTGCCGGCAGTCTTGGTTTCCATCAGTGAGAATGCATCCCCGATCATTACCTTTGTCCGACAAAGGAGCTAGTCCTGTCACTATGATCACTCACTCAAATGAATTCTCGGACTGTCCCAACATACCCAGGTTTTGACCCCCGCTAAGGATCTCACTGATTGGTACATCAAAGACAGCCCAATCCGACACATAGTGCAATATCATAGTCGAGTCTAGGGGTCGGGTGTAACTTTCCAGTTTTGCCCATCAATCTCCAAGGTCCAAGGCAATACTGGAAATCTGGTCCAGTTCATAGATTCAATTAATCCTACTCTGTATGTGCCTAGGGTCTCACCCTGGCAACTGAGACAAGCCACCCCAACCGACTTGGTGGCACCAAAGTGTCAGCCTTGTCAGGATAGGTCTCCCCAGACCGACCCACTGGCTATGAATATTCTAAACTAACACGAGTCTCATCAAGTCTCTAGTTTAAGGGTATTACATAGAAACATACCAAGGGAACATGAATCAAATATGCTTTTTTATTCATTTACAATAAACTCATAAAGTACATCATTTTGATTGAAGTTAAGGGCATACAAAACTGTCTAACGGAACAAGCTAAACGTCAACTTACAAGAACTCAGCAATATGTTGCAGAGGGCCGAAGAATAGATTAAAAAGGATGAGCCCATTGCCATGCTTGTTGAAACTGGCAAATCGGGCAAGAAAAGGAAGGCAAAGAGAAAGCCCCAGAAGAAGGCTACCAATCCCAAGAAACAGAGGAAGGACAAGGCATCAGATGCCTGTCATTTTTGCAAAAAGACCGGCCACTGGAAAAGGAACTGTCCTGCCTACTTGGAATCCAAGAAAGGTAATCTCGAAACTTGTGTTATAGAAACCAACTTATTGGTAGCTTCTGCATCCTGGTGTATTGACTCTGGGGCTTCAACTCATGCGTGTAACTCACTGCAGGGGTTCAAGGTAAGCAGAAGGCTGAGTGAAGGAGAAGTCACGCTCTACTTGGGGACTACTGCAACTATTGCAGCCGCGACCATAGGAACCATGGAATTACTTTTTAGAGAAGGAACTATTGTACTGCAAGATTGTCTTTATGTACAAAATTAAGAAATTTGATTTCTGTCTCAAAACTGTGTACAGATGGTTATTCTGTTTTCTTTAGTAATACAATTACTATTAAAAGAAATAACAGATTCATCGCATACGGGGAACTGGAGAACGGTCTCTATGTTCTACATCATTCTCTAGAAACTAACATAACCGAAACTACGTCGGCTGAAATCCCCAAGAAGAGAGCCCGTGATACAGTTAATCCCACGTGTCTGTGGCATTACCGACTTGGCCACATCGGTGTTGACCGAATCACAAGGTTGGTAAAAGATGGTCCTTTAGATTTTCTAACTGTAGAAGATCTTCCCACCTGTGAGCCTTGCCTAAAAGGCAAGATGACAAAATGGTCATTTAATGGTAAGCCTGAAAGATGTACAGGCACACTTGACCTTATACATACTGATGTATGTGGTCCCCTGAGTGTTAGGACACGGAATCAACACGTGTACTTCATCACCTTCACCGATGATTTTTCACGATATGGTTACGTGTACCTAATGAGACGCAAGTCTGAATTCTTTGAAAAGTTCAAAGTTTAGACAAGAGGTCGAGAAATAATTAGGGAGAGAAATTAAAGTCCTTCGATCAGATCGATGTGGCGAGTATCTTTCTGACGAATTCAGGGACTACATAAAGGACAAAGGGATAGTATCACAGTTAGCTCCTCCTGCTACACCACAACTTAACGGTGTTTCAGAGATGAGGAATAGGACCTTATTGGATATGGTCTGGTCGCTTCTCATACACTCAGAGTTACCCACATCCTTTTGGTGTTACGCATTAGAGACAGTGATTTACGTGTTGAACCGGGTTCCAACCAAATCGGTTCCGAATACTCCATTACTTTATAAACATTAATGAAGTAAACAACCTACCAAATTTACATTTATATCAAAAATTGTTTTTTACTCTCAATAAATTTATACAAATAAAAATATTAATAATAGATAATTATTTTAGTACTTAAATTTCATAAATTTGTACATTATATGTATCTTCAAATTTTATATATTTGTTTATAAATTATTCATTAATTTAGACTAAAAAAACATATTTATTATTTACAAAAATAAAAATTGTTTACAAAATATTCAAAGAATATAATATTAAATTGAATTTATCAAATCCACTAATTTAAATTTATATAAAAATGATTTGTTATTTCAGAAAAAAACTATAGAAAATAAAATTGTTAATAATGGAATCGTTACTTTAATAATTAAAAATCATGAATTTCAAATGATATGTATTTTAGAAATTTTAATAATTTTCATATACTTTTAGTTAAGATTAAAAGTAAAAATATGATAATAATATATGTATCTTAGAAAAATTATAAATTTCATATTATAGTAATTTTGATATTATCAAGCATTTCAAAATTTAATATTTAATTGACTTTTTTGTTAATGTTGAAAAGCAAAAATATAAAATAATTGCTATAGTAATTAAAATATAATAATTGCATATGTTGTGTCTTGGACTTATAGAATTTAACATAATAATGGTTTTGTTTATGTTTTACTTTGTAAAAACTATATAATATGAGTCTTGGACTCTTGATTGTTCGATTATCAATAGAATTGTAAGATACTTATGTATCTTGTTATATTAGTAGTATATTTCTTTATGTATTTATACTTTATTTGTGGTTATTGACTTTTAAAATTAGTGGAATTGATGTATTTACGAAATCTGTATCATTTTCGTAGCGTATCCATGTGTTTTCATATCTTTCGTCCGTATCAATGCGTTTTCAAAGCATATCCATATCTGTATCCATATCCAAACTATCCGATACAATACCCGATACTAATACTTTGATCCTTGATTTTAGTAGACTGACATAGAAAACCGGGTGCAATTTGGAACTTGGTCGTAATTCCAGGCGGTAAGGATAGAATTAGGATTTCCATGCAGCTTGGCCACTTCATTGATATAGGCCTTAGTAACTGTAGAAGTTGTATAACGATGTGGAAGAGCTACAAAATGAGCAAACTTGCTCAAACAATCAACCACCACCAAAATGATGGATTTGCAGGAAGACTTGGGTAAACATGTGACAAAATCCATGGTTATGTTTTCCCAAACCTTCTCAGGTATGCGTACTGGTTGTAGCAGGCCTGCAGAAGATTGTGTGCTATATTTTTATTTCTGGTACAGGGCATTTCACAACACATCTACGAACCATTCCCTTCATTCCCCTCCAGTAGTAATGCATAGCCAAACCCTTATATGTATGGACACCTAAGTGGCCCCCAACAGCTGAATCGTGAAAGAGTCAGAGAAGCTTATCAAAATAGGTTGAATTTGCAACCACCATCCTACCCTTGTAAAACAATATAGAGTCAATTAATCCAGAAGCAAATACCTGGGTTGTGAGACCCCCAACAGGTGCAATTCCTCAACCCAGTAGAGAGCATCAGCCACGGAACCCATGACCCAATAGTTTATAGGCCCAGCACTATTGTTCTGGTTGTGGATTCTACGCTCTAAGAGATGTTTGATGCTCTTATGGTCAGTAGAGATTGTGAATCTGCAGCCCAGAAGATAGGAATGCCAATTTCAAATGGCTAAAACTATGACCATCAAATCCTTTTCATATGTTAGCTTGGACTAGGCTTGTTTTGTTAGGCCCTTACCTTAAAATGCTATTGGCTGGGCTTATTGCATTAACACGACTCCAATCACCTTACCGGAAGCATCTGCCTCGACACTGAGATATGATGTGCCCAATTGTTGAATACATGTCTGCCCAAATGAACACTTGACCAGTTTGACAAAATAGGTGATTTTGCTGAAGTAGAGTCATGGTGCTGCACAAGTGTTCCTGTTAGACAGTGTATGCCCTTAGCTCCAATCAGATTGATGTACTAATATATTTATTGTAAATGAATAAAAGTGCATAATTATTTTATGTTATCATTGGTGTGTTTCTGTGTAATTACCCCTTAAACTGGACACTAATGAGACTTGTGTTAGTTTAGAATGTTCTCAGCCGTTGGATAGACTTGGGGAGTTTATCCTGCCAAGGCCGACACTAATGTGCTGCCAAAAAAGTTGGGGCAGCCTGTCTCAGCTACTAAGGTTAGACCCGAAGCACATATAGTGTGTGTTTGTTTGAAACACTGAACCCGGACCATTTTCCAGTTATGCCCTGGACCTTGGAGACTGATGGTCAAAACTGAAAAGTTACACATAACCCCTAGACTTAATTATGGTACTACACCGAGTGTCAGATCGGGTTGTCTTTGATATGCCAATCAATGAGATCTTTTGTGGGTCAAAACTTGGGTATGTTGGGGCAATCTGAGAATTCACTTTAAGTGGGTGATCATAGTGATAGGATCAGCCCCTTTGTCGGACAAAGTAAATGATCGGGACTGCACTCTCTCTGATGGAAACCAAAACTGTCGGCAGTCGATTTCAACCGTGTTTGAGATTTGTTTTGCAAATATACTTATATGATATATATATACATATATATATTATGTTTTAAGAAAAATGTTTGCAAAAGGTTTTAATTCCCGGGACCCATCCGAGCAAAGAGTGCAATACTGCACCTTGCAGTCAGGGGAGAGGTCCTTCCCTATCGGGCAATGTTTGATTATTGTGGGCTAAGAGGTTGAGTGTAAGAGACCATTAAAGGCAGTTTACCTGATGGGCTACATCTTACTTAAGTCCATTATCCTTGGGCCTTCATAGGATGGTTGGACTCGGGGATCATTTAACTATAAATGTTGGGCCCATTTTGATCCCATACTGATGGACTCAGGGGTTCACTATATTTGGCGGAGAATTCAGTCAGGCCTTTTCACAGAGGCTGGGTCGAACCCATGTGGGGCTTATGTGAGGTCATTGTTGGAGTCCCATGCCATACAAATTGAACTTAAATGGGCCAACAACTATCTTGAGACATGAGCCACTTGCTTAATTGGCCTAAGGCCCATGATTAATGAGAGTAATCAAGATGTTACATGACAACTTAACATGGGCGAATATGGGTTTGAATATGGGTTTGGAGCACCCATTCTCATAAGAAGATAAGACTTATCCACTGATAAAGTCCAGATCCAAATAAAGATTTGGATTACAAACCTCCTAATTCGATTAGGAGTGGTGCTCTTTTTAAGGCTTAAGAAAAGAGAGATCAAACTGCTCCAAAACACTCTCTGCTTTCAGTTCTCTCTCTCTCTACTCTTGCCGCCCAGAAACCTTGAATCGATCTCCAGTTTCTTGGGCTGATTTTGATCAGTTCTACCTTTGATTTTTGCAAGAAAAATTCAGAGAACTTTCGTGCTCCACTCCCTTGTTCGATCCATACAGTTGGATTGCAGTTTTGCTGAAAACTGCATTGCTGAACCGGCTTCATTCCAAGCTGCACCATCTTCGGTGAAAGCTGGTTTTGGGATTCAATTTGGGCGTGAACTACTACTTTGGGAGCTACATCTGTGGAATCCGTATCAAGTATACATCTCCCTCCTTTTGGTTTGAAATCTGATCCAGTTTTGGTGCAAGAACGATCCTAGAAAAATGCAGTTTTTCTGAAACTAGGGATGTGATTCCCGAAAGGCTGAAAGAAATTTTTGAAATTTCACCCAACCATCCAGCATGGTTCGGCCATCCATATGATGGATCTGACCTTCCTTCAGTTCCATGTGAGATTGCAAAGTGTGACTGTAGACCAAAATATAATCAATCAAAACCAACATAAAACGGTGCAAAAAGGGCCTAATGATGTCATTCATAAGCCTATGAAATGTTGATGGGGCATTGACCAAGACGAACAGCATAGCCATCAATTCATAGTGCTCATCCAACATTCTAAAATCTGTTTTGTGTGTGCCTTCAGGGTGTACACGGTATCTGATGGTACCCCGACCTCAGATCCAACTTGGAAAAGAAAATAGCCTTCCCCAACTAATCAAATAATTCTCCAATGCCTTAGGGGTGCTTAGGGCTGCAGGGTTCCAGCCCAATTAATTGAAGGGAGGTCCCAATAATAGTGAATCTCATAATCAGTCTGGCCTAGTCACAGACCATTTGGGCCCAATTGGTGAGGCCATTGGATTCCAAGAATGATTTCAACCCCTGAGAATCCTAGTGGATGCAGGTCTGTGTGGAATAAAACCTGTAGCTTGAGATCAACCCTCTTTCACAGGCCATCACAATACAAGTGATACAATTACCATTAGTGCTATGGTCTAAACTGTCATGCCCAATTGTTTAACCAACTGAGTGGTAATAAAGTTTAAGGAGTTGCCACCATCAATCAACACCATTACACTTCAACCCATAAGACTAACCAGGACTTTCATGTTGAGGGGACCCCAGCCGAATAAGGGTGTGCAGGGATCTCTCACAATAGTCATGGGATAATGGGGTCTATATAGGGTCACCATCTACTTCCCCTTCACCCTTGCACCAAGGTCCGGGTCCAAAATTTTCATTGTAGTTATAGAATAGGCCCTTGTCTCTACAGGCATGCACCTCGGCCCAAGCAAGCTTTTTAAGAAGCAAGGCAATCTGACCAGTGGCTTTATTGGGTCTCGGTTCAACACAAGCTTGAGGAGTTTTAAATAAAGGGTCTACGGGTGTCGTCAGTATAGGTGCCATGGCCCGAGTAGATTTCCTAGCCTACTCAATCATTTCTTCATACAATTGGGTCAGCAAGCTTCTTAAGAAGCAAGGCAATGTGACCAGCGGCTTTATTGGGTCTCGGTTCAACACAAGCTTGAGGGGTTTTAAACAAAGGGTCTATGGGTGTCGTTAGTATAGGTGCCATGGCTTGAGTGGATTTCCTAGCCTACTCAATCTTCTCTTCATACAATTGGGTCAGCCCCATAATTGCCATTACTGTTGAGGGTTGCATTACCTTCACTTCTAGTTTGATATCATCCTTAAGTCCCCCCACGAAGTAGCTAGTGGGAGCCTATCCCGGCCACCCGTGAACCCTCGACGTTGGTCTTTGAAATTGGTTTTGGTATTCCCTTACCAAGCTAGTCTATTTCAACTTGGCAAGGGATTCACCAAAGTCCTCAAGCCCAGATGGCCCGAATCAGATGTTGAGTGCCTTAGTGAAATCCAACCATGAGAACTCCAATACCACTAGTACCAAAGGCCAGCTTCCCCATCCAAATGAATCAAGGATTAACCACTAGGACACCAATACTTCATGGAACTTGAAGTATTGCTCAGAACAATAAAGCCAAGGTAAGGGGTCATCACCTAAGAAGACTGGAAAGTTAATCTTAACTATTTGACCATGGTGATTGCAAACTAGTCTTTGGATGCTACCTTTAGATCCCTCCAAGTCGCCTTCTCTACCAACGACCGATGACAACCTTTTGTGCTAGGAGACAAAGGTGGAGAGAATCTTTTTGATCTCCTCCAAATCTCCATCCATTTTACACAGCTGAATGTCTAAGAGATCCACTCCATCTCCCATAGTACTCAATCTAGTGGTTTTTTTTATCAATAATAGAAAGTACTCAATCTAGTGTTTGTCATCCCAAATCAATGCTCTGATAGCAGTTGATACAATCCAATACAATCTGAGCAAAATGAGCTTCTTTAAGGAGCACTTCCTCCTAAAATGGAGAATTATAGAAGTAGAGAAAAGTAGAAGAGAGATAAAAGTGTGGTTTTTCCTTTAGATCTTGGGTAGGGTATTTATTATCTATTATATATACTAAGGCGGGATGGACCTTTGTTTTGGGCGACGTGGCCTTCTCTTTCCGCAAGAAAAGGTATCCACACGTGAAATCATTTTTTCCGTGCGAAAATAGTGTTCCCTATGACAAAACCAATGAAACTGAAACCTCTGTTCAAAAGGAGTCGTGGTCCACCTGTCCTCTTCCTCGATTGCATTCAAGGCGTCTACGTTCGTAACCGCGCCGATCCCCTATTCAAGCTCGTCGCCGATCACCATTTCTTCAATGGTGACGACATGGTTCATGTTGTTAGCATCCACAACGGCTCTACTAGCTACGCTTGTCGCTTCACTGAGACGTAGCGTTTCATTCAGGAACGAGGCCTTGGCCGCCCTGTCTCTCCGAAGGCCATTAGTGAGCTTCACAGCCACTTTGGAATTGCTCGACTCCTTCTCTTCTATGACAGGGTACTTGTCCTCTTCCCCTAATGCATTCAAGGCAACCGAGCCGTCATGGATGCTAATAGCGTGAACCATGTTCACACCGTCACTATCGAAGAAATGGTGACCAGCGATGGACTCGAACAGGGCATTGGTGCACGGCCTCTAATGGCGCACTCGGTGGCCTCTGAAAGAAACCGTTGTTGAATGGGTTGGTCACCGTCCCTACCAACACCGTCGCCAGGTTAATAATCTTGTCGTCGACCCCGACATCGCCATTCAAAGGCACCAACGGCGGTGTCTATGGACCGTAAATCGGCTGGTGGAAGGGCCAGGCGCATTGGTCGGGGCATTGAGTCTCCGAGTTACCGACACACGTAGACGAACTTACTATTCTTTATTCCCGCAGTTCCCCAAGCAAAACCTTGGGTGTCGCAACGGCTCATACAGAACCCATCTACAACAACATCTTTGGCCGTGAAGACCATGTTGATCACATTCTTGTGGTCTTCTTTGGCAGCCAAAGCAACGATGTGAGAGGTCTTGAAAGACTTCCCGAGAGAGCATTCCTCGTCTACGATTTGCCTCGCTAAGATGAGTTTGCTAGAACCCACTTTGTACTTGTCAGTAGATCGCCACCACGACGAGACGGAAGGAGCAACACGAAGTTGAGGGGCGTTCAAGGATTGAAGAAAGTTGACAAGTATGGAGTGCTGGACTGGGGAGAACTTACCGTACCAGCTAATGTTAACCGTGAAGTTGCCTTTCAGAAGAATGTCATTGTGATACTTGAGAACCAGCAGTTGTTGTTGAACAAGAGCCAACATCCTCAAGGTGGTGTTGGAGGGGTTTACGAAGGAGGAGAGCAGGTGAAGATTATTAACCTGGCGACGGTGCTGGCAGGGACGGCAACCAACCCATTCAACAGAGGTTTCTTTCAAGGGCCATCGAATGAGCCATTAGAGACTTAACAACGTCTTTCAGAAGAACGCCATTAACAAGTTGCCAAATTTTGTCTCAGATGATGATCTAATCCTAGCTCGCTTAGGCACCTAAAACCTAACCTTCGGTATCGGGCGCTGGAGTAGGTGGTAGTGTCATATGAGTAAATGCCAGACAAAGTAAGAGGCCCACAACTCAGGTTAGTCTACCTATTGGTCAATCACAACCATCCAATGCGGACTTTTGTCCCTTCATCAACGAGATTATGTGGTAAAGATGTCACCAGAGTTGGTGTTAACTATTGTGTTGACTCAATGCCCCGTCCAATGCCACTCTCCCATGCTCAACACGGGTTACTTCACTAGTATCTCATTACAATGGGCACCTCATGCCAACTTCATGCACATGGAGGATTACATTCAGTTATGCTAACGTGGCTTCCTTGTATAAACAAACTTGACTAGTGGTGTTATGCAAGATTTCCTCTAGATGCTGCTCAGGTGGGAATCTAGATCCATTAGAATATGAGTCTGGGCCTAGTGAGCCTAAGGCTTGTTTGAGTATAAGCTTGTCTTTAAGATAAAGATTCAGAGATTGAAGCAGATTTTTGCTTCTAAGTTTAATGTAAAAGGTCTAGGTCTTCTAAGCACTTCCTTAGGATTGAAGTTGCCCAATCAAAGAAAGGCATTTTCGTTTCCCAAGGAAGTATGTCCTAGATATGAAGCAAGATGTCCTAGACTGAAGTGAGACAATTTCAAAAGCTTGTCCGATAATTGTTGTACCTATCTATGACACGGCCAAACATTGCGTATCCAATTGGTGTACTTCAGCATATGCATGCTCCAAAAACCTCACACGTTGGGGCCATAGAAAGGGTACTAAAGTTTTTGAAGAAGCACCCAAGGAGAGGCATCTTATTTGCTAACCATAGGCACTTGAAGACTGAAACCTATAAAAGCATAGATTGGGCCAGCTCCATAAGTGATAGAAGATCAACCTTTAGTTCATGTATTTCTGTTGGAGGTAACCTTGTGATTTGGAGGAGTAAGAAGCAATGAGTGGTGGCCCAATCAAGTCTTGAACCTGAGTAGTAATCTATAGCACATGGAGTTACTAAGTTACTGTGGCTAAAGAACTTGCTCCTGCAACTAGGACTTCCAATAGCATGCCCTATGACCTTTACTATGATAATAAGGTGCCTATCAACATTGCACACAACACAGTTCTACATGATAGGACAAAAGTGGACAAGCATTTCATAAGGGAAAAGTTAGAATTGGGTGATATTTGTATTCCTTATGTTACTTCCTTGAATTGGTTAGATGTTTCTTACTAAGGGAGTGTCTACCCCATGCCATAGTGAGTTTTTTGTAACAAATTAGGAACGATTGACATTTATGACCCAACTTGAGGGGGAGTGTTGTTTATTATGTTTTCTGTTATGTTTTTAGTGACAAGGGCAGATTAGTCTTTTTGCCCTCTTTTAAGGTTGCCCTATCATAAATAATAAGAGGGGAGGGGCCGCCACCCACTCACTTTTTGGCTCTCCAAAACATTCTCTTCTCTTGTCTATTTCACTCTTATACTTTTTCCTAAAAGTTTAACTTACAAGAAGGGTATTAAGTGAAGTTTTGGGATGAAATTTGTTGGAATGAAGGGTGATTAAAACTTTAGGCAACTCAATAGGTGGCATTCCAAGTGCAAGGAGGTTTACAATAAAACAGATGAAAACTGTTCAAACAAGAAAATTTTGAATTTTAGTGGAAAAAAAGTACATGGATCAAATTTAGTCCCTTACAGATGCTTAATAATCTTTTCTGATAAAGAATTTGTGGGTTGGTGATGGCTATAATGTTAGAATGAAAAACAATAACAAAATGGAAATGAAAATGAAAACCCAAAAACACTAAATGGACACCTAGAATGATGTTCATTTTTTGGTAATGGCACCTAGAATCACTCAATGGTTTAAGGTAAACAAATTCTCAACCAGAATATCATTCAATAAATTTTTACTAACACATCTAAATAGACACTAAAGGTGCTAGATTATCTTATAAAACAAAGAAAAATAGAAATCATAGAATTTCCACTATCATACTTCAACTCAAAACTCCTTAACCACTTAATCAATAACCTTTTTCTTTTTTATTAGCAACATAACTGTTGTAATATGTTATGTTATTGCCACAGGGGTATTTCTGGTATTTCCCTATTCTTTTTATTGTTGTCGCCTAAGTATAAATACTAACTTATGTGCCTCCAGCTATGAACTTTTGAATAGAACACTTTTTCTTCTTCTTTTCTCCTCTTCTCTTCTCTTCTCTTCTCTCTTTTCCTACTTCATTTTTCCTTCTTTCTCGCTGGACTACAATAATCAATGACTCAAATTTTGAACTTAACAAAACTATAAATAGAAAAATTAAAATACAAGGCTGGATCCCACAGACAACAGGTAAAATACCAAAAATACATATACTATCTAACTAAAAAATAACAAAAAAAAAATCTATTATGACTTCATTGTTCCCATATCACTTGTGACATGATATCTAGGGATTTTCACTTATCAGCATATGAAAATTGAGGGAGACAGAAAAACAGCCATCAAGTGGTTCAAGGAAGGTAGGCCCTTAGACTTCATGTTAAAGAAGCTATAGCCTCAGCAACCAGAGTGAAGACCTCATTCAATGCGTGTGGAGATCAGCAAGCTCTGCAGCAGATAGCTTTGATAGAGAAGGAGTGGCAGAGCAGCTATATGTGGGTCTCACAATACAAGAATAATATAATTATAATATTGTTTCTCATGCATATTCCTTTGATATATATATATATTGATAGGAAACAAGAAAAATTTATTGAAAAACAATGCATATTCCTTTGATACTACCTTTCTAGGAAAGGTTTTTGTAAGAGGATAAAAACCTATTTAGGAACCTTACCTAATAGCTTAGGATTTTAGGTTGAACGGTTCCTTGAGATGGTATCAGAGCCTGTTTGACCAAGTGATCTAGTGTTCAATCCCCATCATCCCCATTATAATTAATTAAATTTCAACACAAGGTATGGATGGGCCTATGCTTGTCCACACCTCAAGCCCAATGGGCTTTCACGTGTGGGAGCATGTTAGAGAATAAAAACCTATTCAGGGACCTCACCTAACAGATTAAGCTTTTAGGTTGAACAATGCCTTGAGATAGTATCAGACCAAGGTTTGACCAAATGGTCTAGTGTGCAACCCTCCTCACCCCCATTATAATGAATTAAAGTTCAGCACAAGTTAAGATGGGACTGTGCTTGGCACTATTCTCAGCACAAGTTAGAGAATAAAAACCTATTCAAGAACTATTCAACCTAAAAGCTTAAGCTGTTAGTGAGGGCCCTGAATAGGTTTTTATTCTCTTAACAGATTTATTTTTCTTGGCACTTTTTGTTAAATATGACAAATGGGACTCCAGTCACAAGGTTGGTCGGACTTGGCCCATAGTGGCTACCTTACTATATGGATGCCTGTTGGACTGGGCTTCATAATTGAGTTTCTCACAAGATCAGATTAGATTAAACCACTTCTACCTTCCATTTTTCTGCATCTGCATCATGGAACTACATCTGAGTCCTGACCAGGCACATTGAAGGACAAATAGACCAAAGAATGATCATACAGTGTGTCACCCCTATTAATTATTATGTTCGTCAATAATTGTCCCAGAAACTGACATCTCAAAATAAATTTGGACTTTCTTAAATCTTCACTAACGACCATATTACTGAAGATGGCCATTCTGCTGGATCATCACCCTACCACTAAAACATTGATTAGTTGGTCAACTATTTTGAAGGATTTCTTCAGGTTGAACTATGATTAATTCACAAGATACTGGGACAAAATACTGTGATTATTCTTTTGATGTAGCTCAAGATGTATGAAAATGGTTTCAATTCATTAACCATGTAAAGTTTCTGTTAGGCCTTTTGGGATATCCACTCTTCAATATATTAACTCAATACTTTTACCACTTCTCAAAAAAGAAAGATCAGTCATTTCCATATTATTGATAAAAAAAATTTTATCGTCTAGCTATGGATATTCTAGGACAGAACTACATAAACTTCAAATTGTATATCAGCTCCCCCAGGTACAAGTTTTAAACAAATAAGCATCATATGACTGAAGCAAGAAAAAAACATGTGTATCAAGAGAGTAAATGAAGGAATAGCTATAGGAATAAAATAACAAGTTAGTTGTGTCACCTATGAACAACATTTTGATCATGAAGATACTTCAAACCATTCAAGATCTGCCGTGTATATGCTGAGACTTGGGAATCTCCCAAGCGATACTTCCGATAGAGATTTGCAAGAGAACCTTGTGTTGCAAGCTCAAGGAAGATATAGAGTTTTGTTTCATCCTGCAGAGCTCATTATGTAAAAATAAATTAATACATGAATTTGAACCAGAATCTACATAAAATCCAGTAGGCACACAGAAAAGATCAGCATCATCATCTAAGCATTGTTCCAACCGGAGAAAAAAAACTTCAATAAAAATTTGTATTTAATCAAGAAAATATAGAAGGAAGCAAGAGAAAGATCAGAGCAAGAGGAAGAAGAAAGGATTGAAATAACTGATACATCAACCTGCTGTAAGTTAAAAAAAGGACTGAAATAACTGATATTTCCTAGTAATATTATTACTCCCTCCTGAGTACATCCTCTTTACCTGCTCCCAGATCTGCTTTGAAGTATCAAGAAATATTAGAGTACTGCTGACTATTGTATAGAATTCCACAGCCATGTTTTACTCTGTGCATCTTCTTGTAACCACCCCAAGTACATGGAATTATCAATCCCAGGCTTCGTGAAATACTTTAATTTTCCAAATTCCAATAGCTGTAAGTGAAACCTCTACTAATTTTGCCCAAACAGCATAGTTTGCACTGCCATTCAACTTAAGGGTGGTCAACATAAAGGTTGTGAGGGCCATAAAATTTGACTTTACCTCCTAGTATCTTACTGTTCTTACAAAAATGAATTCACAACTAAATTTCATCAACCTGATCATATTCACAGCTCACAAACACACCTACCACATCACTGGAAGTCCCTTTATAGCCTTAGTTCCATTACAAAATCAGAAGATATTTTTCACTTCACAGTACTAATCAGAACCAACCATCACTTTCCCTCTTGATTTTGATCCACTAGAGGGTCACAAATATCACTGATCACCTATCACAGCACCTATAATGGTTAGAACCATCACTAATCACCAAGAAACCCTGCTGAAACTAGTCTGATCCCCTGTGGCAAGCAGTTACAGCCTTCTAGAAGGAACCCTAATCAGTTTGATGGTGAAAGAAAGCCCTAATCAGATCTTCCTCTTGTTCCCTGCCCTGATACCATGTGAAAATATGCTATTACAGAAGCACAAAACAATCTAGACTGAAATAGAAAGGAAGAAAGAAAGAAAAAAGAAGAGAAGGGAGGAGGGGAGAAGAAATAAAGAAGAGAGAGGAGAATGGAGAGAAACTGCCAAACTAATTAGAGAGAGATTAGAACATCTTAATTCTCTCTAAACAGTCAGACCAGCTTTATATTAACTTTAAATAAAAACACAGAATTACAGATAGAATTACTAAACTACCCTCCCGCCCAAATACACCCAAAATGATGTCCTTTAATGCTCTCTTTTAAAGAGTTTGGCAATTAAATGCCAGCAACCAACTAGATGCAATCCTCCTTTATCCAAGCTTGGGAATGACAACTTGACAAGTAAGACAAGCTCACACAGGTGATGTCTCCAATTCTTCATGATAGAACTAAACATATTGAAATTTAGAAACACTTTATCAATAAGAAGGTTGAAATTCATCTTCGTCATTGGACCTAGCAACAACTCCTTGCTTTGTACTCCTCCAAGTAACAAGATTACCTCCCACAAAGGTACAATAGCCACTAGTAGGCTTTTTATCATCAAATTTTGTAGCCATAAGATGTGACGTCTTTGAAGCAAGCATTTTCTGACTAAAGACACCCACAACACATGCCATTTCTAAACGAGTCATAGAGAGATACAAGAGTCTTCCAACAACCTTCTAAAGCTGTTTAATGTCTGAGAGAGCCAGTTTGATGCATGGTGTGTGAGCCAGTTTGACCCCCTAGCTTTCCCATGTCTTGAAGAAGATCTAGAATATATTTCCTTTGAGAAAATGCAGATACCTTTAATTGACCCAACTTCAATTCCCAAAAAAAAAATAATGAAAAAGGACTAGATCTTTACATAAAAATGTGATGATAAGAATTGCTTAAGTCTCTAGATCTCTAAATCCCAAATTCTGTGATAACTTTATCATCCATATACACGATTAGGGTTGCAATTTTGTCCACATAAAATTGACTGAACATTCGATGGAAGTCTTGAATAACTTTGGGAACTTCCTCCGTAGAATGAATAACATTTGATGGAAGTCTTGAACCACCACCACGAACATCAAAAAGCCAGCCAGTGCATCTCTGCCTCCTCACCTCATCGCTTGATATTTGTTTTCCTCTCTCTTTCGATCATGCAAAAGCTCTATTGGCTCCACACTGCCCCTGAATTCTTCTTAATTACACTCCAACCGGACCAACCCTTCCATGACATCTTTCTTCGCTTGTTCCTCTGCCTCATGGCTGCTTCTAGTCTCAAACCATAATAACCCGAAGCCTAATTCAGACTTTCTCTCCACTCCTTAGCACCAACACGCAACAATATCAGATCAAGCTCAAGTTTCAAAAGAGTCTTCTTCACCTCTGAACAATGAGGGGCAGAGCGCGAGGAACATGATGAAGACGGAGATAAACGTAAGGAAGCCTCCTCCAAATTCTAATCCATGATCTTATGGACACCATGGCAATGATGTGCATTCAGCCATGGTGTGCGAAAGAGCCACTATCGAATTAACATGGGCCAAGTACTTATGGCCCATGTACGTAGCACATCACACATCCATACATCACATGCATAAAAAAGAAATTGATCCAATCAATTAAAATATCTGTAAAACCCTTAATTAATTAGATTAAATCAAAATCAGCCCAACAGAGCCCATAATGTTATCATATAACATTATCTAGGTACATGGGCTGTACTGCAAAAAGCAGTTCGGCCCATGTAGCTAAATTAGGGCTGATTCAGTTTTATCATATTAAAACTGAGTTTTTACAGAGGTGGGCCAAATTAAAACTTGAAGTGGGCCATCAATCCTTTGGCCTAAATCGAATTTGGGTTAGAAAAACCAACCCCATCGAACCAACAATTCGGTCCAACCAGTTTGGACCAAATCTGGTGTAAATCGGCCCGAGTTTTGGGGTCCAGTTCAAGATTTAATTCAAGAATAATGATTTGAATAATAAATTAAATCTAGATAATCAAATTATCAAGAAAACAAAATCAAAGTGCTGCATTGTGATTTTCTTGGACATCCTGCAAACCTGCAAAGAACAATTAATCGCAAATTGCAAAATCGATATCTACAAAATCGCAAATCGCAAAACTTCTTTCTACGAAATCTTCTTCTCCTTTGTTGCGCACTCCAGCAATCTCCAGATGGAATTAAAATAGAAAAAACTAATTTTTTCTATTATTACATCACATTGAATTCCTATACAATTTGTCTAAAAAAAATTATTTACAGACCAAATCGAATAGAAAAGAAACAGTAGGGTGCGCCAATCTTGGCACCAGAAAGATTCGATCTCCATCACATGGGCAGCCCAAATATTCAAGAAACATTCACAGAACAATTCTATAAATAACAGAATAATAAAGATTTATTTTCCAGATCATCCACCCAAAATCTGGAAACCAATTCCCAAGAAAACGCTAACTGTGCAAATCGGGTAGAACGCCTTCTACCCATTTGCGCAGATTCAGATCTGATCAAATTTGGTTCAAGACTTGAACCTGGCTCTGATACCACTGAAGGGATGGGAGATCCATCATATTGATGGCCAAACCCTACAGGAAGGTTGGGCAAATTTTCAAAAATTTCTTTACCCCCATCCGGGAATCCTATTCCCAATTTAGAAAACTATATTTTCAAGTTTTGTTCTTGTAGCCAAACCGGACCAAATCTGAAACCAAGATTAGATGAGATATACCTGATACAGAATCCACGCAAAAAAGCTCCTCCCAACGCAGGTGTTCACGCCCAAAGAGTGTACCAAATCCTCCCTCCACTAAAGATAACACAGCTTAGTATAAGGCACAATCAGCAAGTAGTTCTTCACCAAGAACCATTTGATTCTTCGGCAAGAATCGAATGAGGTATTGAGCACAGCTTCAGAATTGTTTCTTCTAACAAGAAACAATATCAAGATCAAATCTTAATCAATCCCAAGAATTGGAGATCAAACAGGATAGGGCGGCAAGAGCAGGGAGAAAAAGAACTGAAGGCAGGATCAATCAAATTGAGTTGTCTTTTGTAATGTATATGTGTCCTTTTCAGACCCGCCCTGCTCTCTATTTATAGCCTTAAAGAGACAACCTCCTAACCTGATTAGGAGTCTCTTGATCCAAATCTTTATTTGGATCTGAACTCTTTAAGTGATAAAGATAATCCCATATCTTATTTGCAGTTCAAGATCAGTTTATTCCTAATCAAATTAGGAGTTCCCTAATCCAAATCTTTATTTGGATCTGGACTCTTTAAGTGGATAAGAGTTATCCTCTTATCCTTATCTGCTGATCCAAACCCAGATCCGCCCCTATTTAATTAACCCAATTAACCCAGTTCAAAACGAGCTTTAGGCCTATTAAGATTTCAGGCTCACTTCCTTTTAATGTTGGCTAGCTTGGCTCTCTTTGTATGGAGTGGAACCCAAAAATTGATCTACACATCAGCCACATGGGTTCAGCCTAGCATCTGTTACAAGGCCTGGCCGAATTCATCACTGAATATAGTGAACCCTTGAGTCCATCATTTTAATGGGCCCAACATTTACACTAAATGGTCATTGGGTCCAACCATCTTATGAAGGCCCAAGGACTGTGGGCAGATGCAAGATTAGCCCATCAAATATAACCCTCAATGGTCTTACACTTAACCTCTCAGCCCTTAATGATCAAACACTGCCCGACAAGAGATGACCTCTCCCTCGGCTGCAAGGTATAGTGCTACACTCTCTACTCACATGGATCCCAGGAATTAAAACATTTTGCAAACAATTTGTGAAACCATAATATATAAGAATATCTCTATATAAATATATTTTGCAAAACCAAATTTCAAACATATTTGAAATCCACTGCGGGCAGTTTTGGTTTCCATCAGAGAGAGTGCATTTTCCCGATCATTCACTTTGTCCGACAAAGGGGTTGATCCTGTCACTATGATCACCCACTCAGATGAATTCTCGGACTGTCCCAACACACCCAGGTTTCGACCCCCTCTAAGGATCTCACTGATTGGTACATCAAAGACAGCCTAATCCGACACCCAGTGCAGTATCATAATCGAGTCTAGGGGTCAGGTGTAACATTCCAGTTTTGCCCATCTGTCTCCAAGGTCCAGGAAAATACTGAAATTTTGGTTCGGTTCAGGGTTTCAAGAAAACCCACACTACATGTACCTCAGGTCTCACCCTGGCAGCTGAGACAAACCACCCCAACCAACTTGGCGGTACATCAGTGTCAGCCTTGGTAGGATAAATCTCCCCAGATCTATCCAACGGCTATGAACATTCTAAACTAACACAAGTCTCATATGTGTCCAGTTTAAGGGTATTACAAGAAACACACCACAATAACATAAATCAAATATGTACTTTATTCATTTACAATAAATGTCATAATGTACATCATGCTGATTGGAGCTAAGGGCATTCACTATCTAACAGAGAGAGACCAGAGGTGGAATAGGAGGTCTGA
Source organism: Nelumbo nucifera (assembly GCF_055504915.1). Lineage (NCBI taxonomy): Eukaryota > Viridiplantae > Streptophyta > Magnoliopsida > Proteales > Nelumbonaceae > Nelumbo > Nelumbo nucifera. The sequence continues at coordinate 32,095,913 of NC_142649.1, forward strand.
GAATGGAGAGAGCTTGGTGAGAGACAGAAGTAGGGGGAAGGTTTGAGAATGGAGAGAGAGAGAGAGAGATTGGGGGGGCTCAGGGGACGAGGGTAATATTGGGTTTTGAAAAACTTTTATAGGTCACGAGGGGTTACATGTGCACAAATCGTGATAGAGCATTAATAGATGCTAACAGTAATGGTAGAGCTAGTCAATTGTCAGAAACAGAAGGGGTAGTGTTAGACAATATGAAAACAGTAAGGGTATAGTTTGTCAATTTCGTTAACAATAGGGGTAGTTTAAAAGAGTTACCCTTTTTTTTAAATCATCCTTAATGTTTTTGTTTTTCATAAGGGAAATTTCCTTAAACTATCCCTATTGTTTGCAAAATTGACCAACTATTTTGTAAAAATTGACAGCGTCGTTAAGTGCTAATGAGAAGAAACGAATTTTCCCTTCACTATTCCTCAAATTTCAAAATAAAACCCAATTGACGAGCATTTCCAATGATGATGCCTGATCCCTTTTCCCGGTGAACTGTGTGTTTCACCGCCGGAAGATGGTAAAGAAAGTGGTGTTCCCCTACCCCCAGACGTGGAGTACTACCAGAACGCCGTCGGAACTTCTCAAAGTGTGTTTCACATTAGAGTTTGTCAACCATATACTTGATCGAGGGAAAGGAAGAAGAAAACTAATCTCCTACTAAACTGATCTCCTACTCTCTCTCTCTCTCTCTCTCTCTCTTTTCCATTGTTCTTATTACTGATTTTTGCTACCATTTCTTTCTCTCCATTTTCCCTTTGAATATCGATTTTAACTTATTTTCATGGTATCAAAGCACCTTTTAACTCATCAGAAGCAAATAAAATGGTACAAGAACGTTGGTGCTAGAATTGGATGAGTCTTGGCGGATTATGGCTCCTAAAGAACTTTTAGATCTGCAACTCCCAGATCTTCTTCTTCCTCTGCCCCCTTTCCAGATCTGCAACTCCTAGAACTCCCTAGAACCGTTGCTTCCTGATTCGCGTTCGAAGAGGGCACCTACATCCCCTTCCTTTCTTCGTTCTCCCTATTTTCTTCTTCCTCCATCCTCCTCCCAGATCTGTAACTCCCTATTTTCTTCGTTGACAAGAATCGCAAGGGATGTAGCAATGGTTGAAGAGAGGGATCAAAGGATGCCCTCACAGACCCAAACCCTTGGGTCAAATGACTTCTCCTCTCCTCCCCCGGTGGTCAGACGACTTTAACAATGGTGATTCTAGCAAAACTCTCCTTCGATTCTAACACTGACTTTAATAAGATGAGAATTCAGCAAAATTCTCCTTCTCAACAAGCATATCCTTCGGAGCCTCAGCAGTCTCGACTATGGCATCTACCATCTTAGCAATTATTTCTAAGGCCAGCACAAGTGAAGCATTAAGAATGATATCTGTCGTTATCTCTCTACCAAAAAAAAGAAGCTACAGAAGAGCCAACATTCAAATTCTTTTTTGGAGAAACTTCATGTCGGAGTGGCAATCAATATGAAATGGCATGATTTGGGTGAAACAAGATGAGAGGAAAACATTCACATTACCATGGGATATGAATGTAAAATTCAGAAATACTACAAGGATAGATGCAACAAGAGAAAAATCCTCTTTCGCAGCTAACAATTCTCAGAGAAACACTACAATGATCATGAACAGAAATAGAAACCCAGAAATTTTGACTTTCAAATTCTCCTAGCAAAAGCTCAAATGGAACAAGGAAGGAAAGCGATGGATAGATAAAAAGAAAACTATAAATTCATGAAACTAGGAGAGAGAGAGCATGAAGAAACAAAAATTGAATATGAAACTTTTTTGTCTTTTCTTTAGGGAGGAAGATTTCCTCCCAAAAATCACCGCAAAAGATGGTGAAGGGTATTTTAGAAATTTTTGAAGAATGGTTTCCTCTGCTCCCTTCAGCTCTGTTTTTGGATCTACCAAAATCACTGCCACCACTACAACTTCCAACAGCAGCAGTGAACAATAATGGTATCTTAGGAATTTTAAAATAATTATCACTCATGTGATGTCACATGTGAATGAAATGTGACGCAAATTAACAATAAGGGAGGTTTTAGACAATTGTCAAAAATCTTAAGGGTACTTTAAGGCAATAGCTAAACAATAAGGGTGGAGTTAGTTAATTAGCTAAATAGTAGGGGTAGTTAAAGGAAATTGCCCTTTTGATAATTGCCATTGTCATTCATAATAAAAAATGAAGTGTCCCTTTTGCCCTATGGGAGAGACGAACTTCTAGAAGAGTCCAGTCCATTGGTCTCTTTGCTACTACAGACAAACTTTGGAAAGAGTCTTGTACCTTGATCCCTGGCTTTCTTAGCTAGGAAACATCATCACCCAAATCCTCCATGAGAGAGGTTGTTACCAAATCCACCATAGTGGTGGTGGCAAAACAGGGGAAGTGAAAGAGGAGGGGAGAGAGAAAGAGAGAACTACCACTGTCAGAGGGAGCTCCAATCCCCCATGATATGTTCTACTTCAAAACCTTAAGGATCTCTTTACTACTGAAATCTCCCCATCGCCCTGGTATTAGGATCAGCCCTGTACCATTGTTTTGGTCAGTTCTCATCGTATCTATTCACATGCGATGAAAATATGGAAACATGAACAGGTGTTTGGATCAATAGTCAATACCTACTGAGATCAAAATCTAGACAGAGAGATCGATAGTCTTTCTAATACAGTGATACCTTTCTCTTGAGTGCCAAAGTGGTAATCTTTAAGATTTTTTTTTTTTTTACAGAAGACAAGCGAGGAATTCCATGTCAGAAAGACGGGAGGCTGTGGTCTGGTTACTCCACCGGCTATTGAGCAATCTGAGGTTGAGCAAAGGGATTTTGATCAATGGTGACAAGGGCTTCCTGTTCACCAGGAGATTAAATCTGAGTCATCGATATTCCATGTACTGGTAAAACACAGAGACGAGAAAACAAGCAAGGAGGATTAGGTTGTAGCTGGTCCATGAATCAGCCTTACAGGGAATGGACTAGGCAATGGCTGTAAGAATGAAACTAATGGTTGGATTCAGTGGTGGTGGCGCAACAATGATGGTAGGATGGAGACCATTGTTCACAGTGACAGAATTGCAAGGATGGGCATAGGAGGAAGTAGCAGTAGTAGAAGAAGAAGAAGAAGAAGAAGAAGAAAGAGAGAGAGAGAGAGAGAGAGCTAAAAGGGAAGAGTGGTTGTGGTAGTTCAATGTTCGATGGCAACTGTGAAAAATAAAGAAGAAAAAGAAGAGTTGAGAGAGAAAAGGAGAAGTTGGATTCAATGTAGATGCCACTGATTTCTATTTGAGCAATCAAAGAATCAAGGAAGACCATAACAGTGGTCATAAAATTCTTACTCACAGGCAATGATTCTTACCTAACTTAGAGAAGAGGGATGGAAGGTAATATTGGGTTTTAAAAACTGGGTAAATTTCTTAAACTACCCTTATGGTTTAGCTAATTGACTAAGTGTATCCTTACTGTTTGAAAATTGACTTACACTACCCATATTGTTTCTGCGAATTGACTAAGTCTACCCTTACCATTAGCATCTGTTAACTTTCCGTTACATATGATATCATGTGACTAATATATTTATGAAAAATTCCAAAAATACCTTTCCCACCTCCATTCCTAGAACACCCTTCGACATCTATCTTCATCGATTCACCCCAATAATAGGTCAGCTCGTCAGTCTTCGATGTGAGTGAGTTCTCGTCAATGTCGATGTGGTTATCACTGATATCGTTGAACTCTTGATTTTTGAACACATCAAATTCTATGCCAAACAAGTGATTATTGCGGTTGCCGTTGTTGGTATGGTTAACAAAGCCAAGATGTTGAGAAGAGGTAGTGCCATTGATTCCGCCGGTGGGTGCGAAGATGAAGACGATGTTGTGGCCAAAGAGTTGGCCATTGTTTGGAGTGATGGAGAAGATGAAGGATCGCATGTGTTGGGGCCCTTGTGAGTATCCTAGAATTTGAAAATGCTCGACCAACGGTAAAGGCAGCAACTTGCAGCAGAAGGAGAAGTACCAAATCCACCGCTTTTGGTACCTAGTTTTGGAAAGATTCTCAAAAAGACTAGCGGGTTGGAAAAGGAACTACATCTCTTTAGGGGGTAGAATCACTCTAATTAAGTCAACACTAGCAAATTTGCCAGTGCATTTTTTGTCTACCTTCAAATTGCCTGTTAAGATTGCAAACCAAGTTGAAAAAATAATGAGAGATTTTTTGTGGGAACCTGGAGATACTAAAAAGGATCATAGGGTAAAATGGGAAGTGGTGTCTAGAAAGAAAGACAAAGGGGGCTTAGGGATTGGAAATATTAGAATAAGAAATGCAGCTTTGTTAGGCAAATGGCTATGGAGGTTTCCTAAGGAGCAAGAGAGTCTATGGCATAAGGTGATAAGAAGTATTCATGGAATGGAAACAAATGGTTGGGACGTTGGACTCAATCCAAGGGCTTCGTGCTTTTCCCCATGGAAAGATATTGTTGGTATCTTGCCTATCTTCTCTCATTTCATCAAGTATGATGCTTGTGTGGGTAATAAGATTCTTTTTGGGGAGGACTTGTGGATTAGGGAATCTCTCCTTAAGGATAGATTCCCGAACCTATATTCCCTTTCTTTGAAAAAATCTCAATTTATCTCTTCTTTTCGTGTTTCTGGGGATTCTTGGGATCTAGGACTAAGGAGAGGTTTGAGGGACTCAAAAGTGGATTCGGCAAATGATATTTTTTCTCTTCTAAGTTCAGTTTTTCTAGACCACTCTTCTCCTGATAGTAGAATTTGGGCTGAAACTTCTACAGGTAGTTTTTCTTGTTCTTTGTTTTTCAATGCTTTGGTCCTTCCTTCTAACCCAGTATCTTCCTTTCCTGTTAAAGAAGTATGGAGCGCTCCGCCCCCCCCCCCCAAAAGTAAGGGCTTTTTCTTGGGAAGTGGTTCTCCAAAAAATCAATACCTTGGAAGTGCTTCAAAGAAAGAGACCAAATTGGTGCTTGTCACCTCATGTCTGTAGCCTTTGGTTGAGGAATGGTGAGACGGTGAATCACCTATTAATTTCTTGTCCGTTTAGTACTCTAATTTGGGATTGGTTCTCCTCTCTCTTTGATTGTAGGTGGACTCCTCCCACAAGCGTAGCGGATTTATTTGACCCTAGATTTTTCCAACAACCAAAGAAGAAAGGAAGGGTGATGTGGAGAACAACGAGGGCAGCTATCTTGTGGGCAGTGTGGGAAGAGAGAAATAATAGGATTTTCCAAGGGAAAGAAAAATCAGCTCCTTTAAGTTATTGAAGGGATCACCATCAAGGCAGTACATTGGCTGAAAACTCTTGAACTATTCAAGGATGTCTCTATGGATTATTTGTTTAGAGCCTGGAGTATTTTAGCAAGGTCTTCTACTTCATCACCTACTATACAAGCAGTTTGGTCCCCTCCTATGCAGTGTAATGTCAAACTGAACTTTGATGGCAGCTCTATTGGGAATCCCGGACCTTCTGGAATAGGGAGTGTGTTTAGAGATGCGGAAGGAAAAATCCTAGCTTTGTATTCTGGTCCAATAGGTTTGGGGGACTCGCTTAGAACTGAAGTATTGGCTCTCCTCCAAGGGCTCAGATGGGCCAAGCAATTGGGTTTTCAACAGTTAGAAGTGGAGGGGGATTCCAAATTAGTAATAGGTTGGCTGCAATCAAATAGTTTGGGAACGTGGTCCCTTAGACAACATGTAAGGGAATTATTGAGCCTCACAAGGGAGCAGGGTGCACAAGTGTATTGGTCTAGGAGGTCAGCAAATGCTTTAGCTGACAACCTAGCAAAACAAGGAGTGAATCGGGAGGTTTTGTTTGTTATTTGTTATTCAGGGGGCACCTTTTACTTTAGAAGGTGACAGTTGTTCCTCTGGTTTTATCTAAAAAAAAAAAAAAAAGAAGCATCGAGGAGAAGGGATTGCAGCAGCAGAAACCAGACCCAAAAGCTCAATTAAGCTCTCTACAGTGGGTATCTCATCAGAACTCAGATGAGAATAGTGTTGTACATCCTTCTATAGATCATCCAAACCTGCGGTACATGAGGAATAGGTTGGAGGAGAGGGAGAAAGAAGACGAAGGGTGGGTTGACTGTAGTGTGGAGGAAGATGATGTTGAGGAAAGCTCAAACAACGCCACCAGCCTAGGAAGTGGGGGAGATGAAGGATTCTTTGACTAGGAAAATAGGGGGACTCTAAATTTTGAAATATTGTTTCAAGGCAAAATGGAAGGAGCACAGCAAGTGGACTCGTTGGCTCTGAATGACAGGACAGGAAGTAACCGAAGTAGAGCACTGCCAGGAAGCTGGGGAGGAAAGAAAGAGTCGAAGAGAATAGGAGGAGAAGAGAGAATAAAGAAAAGACTTTGAGAGGCAAAAAAGGTGGGTTTGTGGGTTGTGGTAACCCCTATCTTTTTTTCTTATTTTTCTTGATATATAGGAAGATTACACCCGACCCAAGACCTGAACACCTAGACTATCTGGTAGAAGTAGAAACTTGAGCTCCTGCTGAGTGATTATGACTTCTTGAAATTCTCCTCCATGTCCTCTTCAGCTGGTTTCCTGCACTCCTCCAGCATTACATTGCACATCCATGTCGTCCTCCCCAGACCTTTAAGTGCATCCATGGTTGTTTTGGAGTTGCCTTCAATAAAAATTTTGTTTGCTCCTGATTCCATTAACTGTTTACGTGCTTTGAGGGCTGCTCTCATCTCCGCAGTGCAGTGGTAGTAGAACCAATAGGGCCTGCTCCTAGTTTGATCACTTTTCCTTTGTGGTTTCTAACAACATAACTGAAAGTGCATAGATTGTTTGTTAACTTAGAGGCATGAAAATTTATTTTTATTCCATCTTGACTTGGGGAGGGGTCCATTTTACCCATAAGGTTGATCTCGCATTCCTTTCTTTATATAAGACCAACTTTTTTTGGGCCTCCACATATTCTCTACAACTTAGTAGAGCTTGATCTATGATCTTGGGAGGGTTGTAATTCTTCTTTTTGAAGATTTGTTCATTTCTGTTTTTCCGTAGGTACCACACAATATAGCCGGTTATATCATATCCAATCCTTTATGGTAGTTAGATTTACTGATTTCATCCCACCATTCCAGGATATTTCGGTCTGTCCTGATCTAGACACACATGGTTGTTAACAATTGTTCCCCAGACTTGTCGAGCTACCTCACAATTGAAAACGATGTGTAATGAATTCTCAGTTTCACCACAGACCTAGCAGTCAAGATCAATATTAAAACCTTTACTACATGGTTTTTCCTTTGTAGGTAATTTGTCCCTCATGGTTATCCATAAGAAGAACTTCATCTTTGGAGGGCATATGATATTTTTTTTATTTTTTTTGTAACTCATTTGGTTCTTCATTTAGTATGGCATATGCTGATTTCACTGTGAGCTCCCCACTAGGGCTTGGTCCCACACTATTTCATCCTCTCTATCTTCAGAGGAAAGAGTTATAGATTGAATTTTATTGATTAAATCCTCTGGGAATATCTGTCTCATTTTGGCTTGATCCCAGTTTCTGGGCGGATTTGTGATGATGTCACTTACTGTTGCATTCTCATTTAACAGATATCATTTGGATATTTTGGATAGTATCAATGGGCTGGTTGGATATTTAAGTACATGTTACAACACCTTTAACCAACAATCTCTGGTGCATTAGTCTATTTTTCATGGTCAATAATAATGTATTCCATTCAAGAAAAATTCAGAAGCCACTGTCCAATGGCAGAGAAGATGCAGAATACAAAGACAGGTTTCAGCTAATAGTATATAAAATAATTTGTATATAGAGTCGGGTTGGGGGGGTTCAGCTTTGATTGGGCTGCTTTCACTGAACCACGTTGAGTTCACCAGAAAGTTGATTTCCTGGATGAATGAAAGCATATTATCAAACATAGCTTTTAGGCTTTCCACGTGGGGCCCACCATGCAAAGCTAGAAGTCACTGTGTGAAAGCCCTCCCAAACGGGCACATAATATGCAGTTTTCACCTAATAGCATATAAAACAGAATACAAGTGAAACATTCTTTTTTTTTTTTTATCAGCATGAATACAACATTTTTTTTTTTATCAGCATGAATACAAGTGAAACATTGGCTATTTTGAATGAACATTAAAAGCAAATCCTCCCACAAGCTTAGATAGTCTGTTTTCAGGTGAAACCTTCAGGTGGCCAAGGAAAAGAGGAAGAATTTTATGGAGATGTACTAGGGCTGCCGTTGTATGGACAGTTTGAGAAGAAAGAAAAGCAAGAATTTTCAAGGAAGAGGAGAGAAATGTGGAAGCAATCTTAGATTGTGTTCTATTGCTCAAGAGATTCAACTAAAGCTGAATTGTCAGCTGTGCTGTATGGGATTCAATTAGCAGAAAAGCTAAACTTAAGAAGACTCTCAAGTAGTAGTAAGCTGGTTAAAAAATGAAAAGAAAGCAGCCTGGATTTATCGATATTTGGAAAAGAATATCAAGTGGTTTCCAAGGGGAATGACAGTAACTGTTCAGTGAGTTCCAAGGGCTGCTAATGGGATGGCAGATTCTCTAGCAAGGCAAGGGATTGTAAGGGAGCAATTGTTTCACCTGCTCCTGTGGGCAAGGGGTCATTAGGGAGTGATTGCTTTGGGCTCAGTTGTTTTAACTTATTCTTAGGGGTACTCATACCCCATTTGTAAATTGTAACTCACGGTATATTCTATTATTCTTGTTTATATTAATGAAATGTTTCCTGTTATCTATCAAAAAAAATGGGGGATATATGATTTTTACAAGCATGGATTCATAAAAAATGAAGATGGTGACCAATGACAACTATTTTCTCATTCTACCATAAACTTTGGGTGGGGGAGTGGAGAATAGAATAAAACAAGTGGTTTAGGAGTTGTACCTTCTTTGTGCCATAATATTGAACTATATTTTCATGTTCAAAATGACTTAAAAGCGCAATCTCCTGAAGCAATAATTCGGGAATTAGAGAAAGGGAAAAATGCATGTTATAAATTAACATAAGTGTTAACCACTATGATTCTAGTATCTAGTCTCCAGTATATGAGGAAGTCCAACAAATTTAATGATAGTATGGTTTGTGTACAATAGAACTTGGTGAAATCTTTTTCCTCTATAAAAATTGATTGATATATTATACTCTAACCTGCTCAAGTTGAAAAACGCTTTGCTGGCCCTGGCTTCCTTGGTCGAGCAATGAAACTTCTTTAACAGCAAAAAAGAACCCATCACTGCAGAAAATCAACAGTAGTGAGATTACAATGATGCCCCAATAATGATCATACCATCTTGATCAGACAAGTTTTTACTTCCCCAGTAAACATCAGATTGTATGCCATCCTATAAAGGGCTTGTCCCTGATTGATACAAGCCGTCTGAGCATTATACAAATGGGTGTCTATTTTGGACTTCAGATTTCAAAGACTTATTTTATCAATAAGAATATATGGGAAAATCTGTGATGCCAGAAAGATATCATACCGGAATGGCTTTGACCAATCACAACCCCCCGTGAATTTTGGTGAAAACCCACCTGATTGGTTTCTACTTTTATGATTCTGGTTAGTTGCTTGTAAATTCTTCCCATATCATGTCTTTCTGGCATCATAGTTGAACCCTTCATAAATAGATCCTAAAGTGAATTTGTTGCTGTGAACAGAGGGACTGTACATAGAGTGGAGTCCAATACTACTTTTTTTTGCCCAAAATAAATTAGGTCTGTGAGTCAACTCCCTATTTAGCTAGAACATCTGCCACCCATTTGCATATCTTCTCACCCAGTTGAAACTAGAATTTATTTGCTTTTCTATGACATCAATTTCCCTAAAAGCATGTCTATATTTCCAAGGTGCTGATTTGACTTGCTTGGTCCAATGAATGACTAGTTGTGAATCTCCTGCAACTTCCAAGTTTCTAATACCAAGCTGTACTGCTAATCTCATTCTTGTAAGAGTGCCATGATTTCAGCCTTGACCAAGTCTCCCAAGCCACTTGGACCTAACTACATCACTACCTTACTCATTGGTGGTTCCTAATCACTTCCCTAATGCCTGCTCTTCCTGAATTGCCCATAGAGCTGCCATCAAAGTCCAGCTTTATTCACAACAGGAGGTTTCCAATACAATCCATTCTCACTTCTTCAATGTGTCTATTTGTTTGTGGCACTTCAGTCCATCATCTAACAATGTCATTGATTGAAAAGTCTCTGAATAGCTCCAATGTTTTTACCCAATGTGCAGCTCTCACTAAATGGCTTTAGTTAGTTCCTCCTAAGACCTATTATTCTCATTGAATAATCTATTGTTTCTTTCTTCCCAAATCATCCACACCATTGCTGCCCTTACTATTTTCCACATGATCCTCCCTCTCTTTTCTTTAAGCCTCAAGAAGTTGGGGTTGAAGAAACTTACCACTTCCTATGGGAGTAACCCATCTGCAATGAAAAAGAGAACAAAAATATTCCCAAATACAAAACACAAAAGGACAGGAGATTAATAAGTAGGGAATAGTCTCACCACTAGCCTTACAAAGAATACACACATGAGGAGAAAGGCAAGAATTAGGCCTCATTTTCTGTAGCATGTCACAGGTGTTGATCTTTCCAAGGAACACTTCCCAACAAAATGCCTGTCCACCATGTCATAAGCCTTTTCTAGGTATAATTTACAAATTAAACATTTTCCTCCCTTCTTTCTCTTTTCAACCACACATTCATTTGCCACTAGAATTTGGTCCACTATTTGCCTCCCATCAACAATGGCTCCTTGAAATTGAAAGATTACCATAAGTGGAAAAGTCTTCAACCTTCTTGCTAGGTATTGTGTTATATGTTTTTTCTTACATTTGGCCCAAAGGGGCAAATATTAATTGCACATATTAACTTTTCTAATTACATTTTAGATCCTATGAGATTTGAAACACACCTTTTACTCTCTTCTCTCTCTTAACATTAGCTAGTTGAAAATTTATCAAAAAAAAAAAAAAAATCATTAGCTAGTTGAAACCTACTGCAGTACTGCCCTCTACAGCAATAGAAGATACAGCAAATCGATTTCTTGAGAGATTTGAACACCGCAAAGTTACCAAAACATATGAGAGAAAGAAGAACTAATGGCTGCACCCAGGTTTAGAAGCTGACAGAAGTTTCTAAATTTATGGCTTCTATTTTCTTTTATAATCCAACTGCTGTTTTAAAAGATCTGCAATCAGTAGTTTCTTTTTATTTCTGTTTAGGAAATTATTAGCTTACTCAACTACTATTTTTTATGTTTCTATTTTTTGAGTTTCCATTTTCTGAATTTCTAGGATTCTAATTAGTAGTTCAGATCTGGACCCAACAGCCATTGCAACCATACATCAAGAACATTTGGCCATGAAAGGACAAGGGAGATGTTCCCGATGTATGGCTGCAATGGCTGTTGGGATCATGTGTTGGGACCTTATGTTTGGACCAGATCCAGACTCTCTAATTAGGAGTTGATGCAATCTAAAGCATTTAACATATCAAAAGCAATTGGGGATGGGGGTGAGGTTTGGGAGGAAGGTGAAGGGAGAGAAGAAGAGCTTGTAGATGAAGAGTGATGAGAAGTTGTTGTAGTGTCTAGAGTTGAGAGGGAGAAGATTAATAGAAGTTTCAGGATATGGGTATCTGGTTCACCTATTTTGCATCCAAGGATTTGTTCAAATTTTGTTTTGATCTAGATGGAGAGGATAGGAACCTTCTTGAAGTCGAGGATTGGATGTGGGTCAAGCTGGTGGCGTCTGCTGGTTTTATGTCTCAGTTTGGTCTTGTTTTTTTCTGAGTTTTCTCAAGTTATGTGTGCTGTCTCAGGTGAATGTTTAAGGGAGGGGTGAATTTCAATTCTGTATTTTGGATATGTTGAAGATAGGTAGTTTATATTATTGTTGTTGTTGTTTTGGTGATTTCTTATCACCCTCCTAGATTGTATCCTTTTTTCCTTTTAATGAAAATTTATTTTACTTATCAAAAAAAAAAAAAAACGTCTAAAGCATGCCCCAAGAAGCACCATATCATTTTCAAAGAATAAGACAAGTGGACCTTGCATTTAAATTCACTAATGGGCTTCCAACAGCCATTTCAGTTAGTGGGTTTCTATCAGCTAGTTTGTTAATGGACTTCTAACAGTTAGTTTGTCTGTGAACTTCTAACAGCTAGTTTGTTAGTTGGTTTCCAATGGTTAGTTTTAAAATGCTCCAACAGCTAGTTTTGTATTAAATGCTCTAACAGCTAGTTTTTTGTTCTTTGTATAAAGCCTCATAATCTCAAGTTAGAGACATTAAGTTCTTTCCATTGTTTTGTGAAGCTTAGAGCTTTCTTTTCAGAATTGAGAGAGTCTTCTCTTGGGTAAGTAAGTCCCAACCTTTGTTGCCTCTTTGAGCAAATTTCTTCTTTTTCTTTCTTCATATTTGAGTTGCATCAGGAATCAACTACAATTTTAGTAATTGCCAAAACTCTAAGCTTTAAGGAGTCTATATATACATGTAAATCTATCTACAACAGTAGAATTGAATGAAAATTGAATGAGTTAGTTTTTGTTTTTCTATATAGTTGTCCTTGAAATCAGTGTTAGAGAAACACATGCTTTTTTCTTCTCCTTGTTATTTTCTAGTGGTTTTCTACTACTAGAAGCAAATTAGCAACTATTCCATGCATTTTCTCCTAGATTCAGAACACATTGAGTTACCTACTATCTACCAGCCTACATTAAAACCCTAGAGAATTTTGACCTCCCCATAGCATAGTTGAAAACAGATTGTGTAAGACATTTAAATCGGTTGATTGAGACTAATTTAGCTTTTAAGGACAGTTCAGCATCACAAATGTAAGCTAATAGTGACTACTTTGCTCGCGAATGTGTGTCTGAGAGAGAGAGAGAGCACTCTACTTACTCAGCGATCCCTTCATACACTGTTCCAAAAGACCCACTGCCCAGAAGCCCTCCCCGTTGCCAAGACGTGATGGTACGTCTGACTCTAAGAGTAGGCGAAATATTAGTAGGTTCCGTGGTCGTACTGGAAGAATCGTCATCGTTTGAGGTCGAAAACCAACTAGATTCAAATAAACCGCTGGTATCACTCAATCTCTTCGCCTGTTCCCCTGTCACCCGTTCTTCTTCTCTCGCTTCAATCACTTCATGACCATCTTCACGTATTCTATCCTCCTCATCATCATCAACATCAGAGGAGGAGGAGTAGCCCGTCTCTACACGACGAATTGACGACGAAGGAACTATATCATCTTTAGGTGCAAAAGACTTCAAAAGCTCCCAGGTCGAAGCTGACCCCATACGATCCTCAACCTTCAGCAACATTGCCGGCGGTGGAGCGAGCACCGGCGGCCGAACCCCCTTAATTCCTCCACCGACGCCAGCACCAGAAGATCCCGGAGCAAGTGAATTCCCGTCACTGAACAGAGGAGGAGAAGAAGAACGATCCCCTGTCGGTCGCTCCGCAGCTCCATCACTAACTCTAAACTTATCTGAAGACCTAGTCGACAAACTACCTTCCCACTCTTCTTCCTCTACTCCACGAGGAGAAACCGAAGGGAACCGTTGATCTTCTGCCGACTGCTTCGCAGCTTCACCTGTAATTCTCTCCCTATATGACAACCCAATCCATGAGCCATCTTCCCCCTCTTCCTCCGCTTCAGCCGGTTCCTCCTGTATATCATCTCTGTCCTCGACTAGATGAGTCAATCGCGGCCTCGGGAAGATATCGGACGAAGACCGGGCCTTCCTGGCCTCCCATGCGGCGGTCGGAATGGCGAAGTCCTCCGGACCGGAAAGCCCCAAACTCCGGCAAATTTCGTTGACCTCATCGGCGCCTTCGATTCGGAAGCTAGTCTTGTTGGTGATAGAAAAGATTTCAAGGGAGCGAGTAGCGCGGAGAGAAGGGGAGAGATCACCAGGTGGTGACGAAGACGAAGGGGAGAAGGCATCGTAGTCGATGTTCTTCACGGCGTTCCGACGTTCCAACTTCGGCCTCCGTCGGCTGGAGCCACCGTCCATCGTTTCGTCCTTTCTATGACTTAAAAACCGCGGCAAGTGATGCATCGAAGACTGCTACTTCTCTCAGTCCAAGCTCGCGCCGAAGAACTCGCGCCATCAGGCCCATCACCCGAGCAACAACAACTCTCGGACAACTTAACGTCTCTCTCTCTCTTTCCTCTCCCTCCTCTCTCTCTCTCTCTCCTATCTTGTTTCTGAAATGTTGGATTCTTGTCTTTAACTCTTTACAAGATTACAGTTTCTGGTTTAATCCGCCGTACGGGCATCCGTATCTGAGGTTTAGATTTTGAGCCCGTCTGATTTGGCACGCCAGGTTAAATGGCTGGGAGTGGATCCGGATCGGACGGTTTAGAATGAGGATGTATGTGAGTAAGCTTCGATTATTATAAAAAGGATGACTCTCACTTTGAACTTGGACTAGTAAAAGCCAAGAAAACCCACATTTCCTACTCACTTTTCCTATCCACACCGTACCCGCCGTGAATTGCAGATTGTGGGTAGAGAGTAGTGGACAGGAAATCCCGTTTGGTCGCAAGAAAGATAGAAGAAGTAGTGCCACGTGGAACTCTAGTGCGGCTTTGTTTATTTCGTAAACGATAGAAGTAGAAATATGCGGGGCCCACATGATTCCACGATCATAACGGCGGAATCGTCACCGTCCAAGACTGAGTATTATGATTCCACATGTATTATGTGTGGTGATTTGGTAGTTCCACGGAAACGGTACTACGAAATTATGGTCGCGTAGACTGAGTATAACTTGACGGCTATGGAGGATGAATTTTTTTTAGGAAATGGAGGGGACTGAATTTAACGATTTAAATAATTAAATTTTCTTTTTTGTTAAGAAAAATAATAAAATATTTTAGAATATAGCAATCTACCAAGCCAATATCAAAAGACAACAACATTTCTTTATGCAGAAATTGAACCGGTCGTAGATGAGTTTAATAATCCCACGCTTTTTTTATTAAACATGAAGTTTGTTAAATGTAATTAATGAAAAAGGAGCTTTTGATCAGAAATTGAACCGGTCATAGATGAGTTTAATAATCCCACGCTTTTTTTATTAAACATGAAGTTTGTTAAATGTAATTAATGAAAAATGAGCTTTTGATGTGGCAAATTTTTTAAACTATTATTTGATTGTTTAATTAGTTTTTTAGGGTAAATCTCTTAAAATATCCTTACTCTTTACGAAATCGACAAATTGTACCCTTACTGTTTATATATTGTCTTAAAGTACGTTTACTATATCTAAAAAATGACTTCGTCGTTAATTGTTAACGAAAAGAAATGAAATGCCGAATTTGCCTTTCACTATTCCTCAAAATAAAACCCAATCAGCGAATAGCCCCCTCCCCTTCCACCTCTATCTCTGCAAATTATCAGCATTTCCAACCATATAACCAAGCCCACCGTTACATAGTTGAACCTCCAAAGGTGCAGCGAAAGCGTTAACAAATTCCTTTAAATTTGAGCACACAAAACCCTAATATTGTTCAACGAGTTCCATCTCCAGAGAACCTAAACTAACCAGAGCTGAAGAAAACACTATAGAAATAGAACCAGAATCTTCGAAGTGTCCATACCGAGTCGAGATTAGGAGCTTAGAACCGAGTTGAAGCCACAAGGAGGCTAAAGAATAAAACTCCACAAAAGAGAGAGAGAGAGAGAGAGAGAGAAAGAGTATGGAGAGCGTTTGTTTTCTATTTTCATCTCGGACAAGATGAAAGATCCTTAACCATCCTGTTGTGAACACATCAATTGGGGTAATTAATTTCATTGATTTGGCCACTGACAACAGACTTTGTTCTACATTATACAACTCTGGCGTCCCATGTCAGAAACTAACCCAACTCAGTTACCACAAGATGACGATCTCTCTAACACCAACAGCAAAGTAATGCTTAGCCATGTGATAAATTGCGAAACATCTTTGCAGCTTGCAGAGAAAACCTAAAAGCCCATACAAAGCTTCAATTTCCCAAAAACCCCAAGTTCCACCCCACCTTCTTCCACTCAATCCTTGTAATCACAAGCTTCAAAAATGGAAATTTCTTAAGAGACACCAAACTCTAAAGATCCCAAGCTCTTACATCACCACAACTTTCAACAAGTCCAAAATCAGTGATGTGTGCACATGCTACACATCATTTTTATCGTTTTATACATGGTTTTGATGATGATTTTCATGATTTTTACCTAATTGAGAATGATTTCAGGAAAACAAGAGTTTGGGACAGCTTAGGGTGAAGATAGCATAAAGACATGCTGATAGGGCAAATAGGGAAGCATTACGGCCCATCTAGAAGAAAGACCCAACTGAGAATCAAAAGGAGAGCACTTCGGCCCATAAAGAAGCAAAGCCCAATTTGAAACTCTATGAGAGACACCAAGGAGAGAGCCCAGCCGAAACTCAATGAGGGAAGCATTTCGGACCACCAAAGAGGGAGGCCCAACTACAGCCCAATTCGCAGCCCTAGGGAGACCCCAAAAAGGCGGTTGCCTTTAGAGAGGAAAAAGAGGGTTGAAGGGGAGAGTATAAAAGAAAAGAAAAAGAAGAAATTAGGGTTCGAACCCTTGAAAGCAAATTGAAGAAGAGAAGTGCTGAAGAAGGAAGAGAAGGCTGCTGAATGCGAATTAAAGAGGAGAAGATCGAAGGTTGAAGCAACAATCATAGGTTGTCTTCTTCTTTGGTTTTGCGATTTCAGTAACCTAGGTTCGATTAGGGTTTAATGGCTTTTCTTTATTGAATCCTTCTTTCTTTCTGTGATTCGAATCAAGTTGGATGTTAATTCAGACCTGTAATTAAATCTTTTATGTTATTCGATTGATTGGATTCATTCTTGAGATTTCTTGATTAGGGTTTTCAATTGATAGAATAATCTTGGCCGAA
Source organism: Nelumbo nucifera (assembly GCF_055504915.1). Lineage (NCBI taxonomy): Eukaryota > Viridiplantae > Streptophyta > Magnoliopsida > Proteales > Nelumbonaceae > Nelumbo > Nelumbo nucifera. The sequence goes on from NC_142649.1 coordinate 32,112,898, forward strand.
TTGTTCTTATTTCTTGGATTGCTTGAATTGCTTGAGAAAGAGTTTAGGTAATCAGATCATCTAATCAAGAAATGGATTGAATGCATCTTAGAGATAATTTGCATGGTTCGTTTGGTGTTCATTCATACACCAATTGATGCCCTTCGAATTCTGTGTTCTTAATGCATCTATGGGGATTAAATTCTTGATAGAGATATAGGAACTGTCACCCATAGATAGAGTGGGTTGTGCTCGAGAGAGGCTGCTCATACCATTAGGGTTTCGCCAACCCATGATTGAATTCCACATCAATTGAATAGCTTAATGGTTTAATTGCTGAACCGATTCTGCTAGTATTTACATACAACTTTTCTTTTCATTGCATGAAAGTGGTTTGATCCGAAACTGTTTAGGGTAACTTCCTAATTAGGAATTAGGGTTTTTATTTGTTTAATATTTCGGTTATCAGATAACAAAAGGCTGATTCAGTACTAGTAGTTGTTGGATCAATCCTCATGGGAACGATACTCTACTCATCATTGTATTACTTGATCGGCTAGTGCACTTGCTAGTGTAATCTATACGCATCAAGTTTTTGGCACCATTGCCGGGGATTTATCACAACAATATTAGGAACCATCTGTCATTGTTAATCTGATTTTAATTTTGTACATTATGTTTATTATATTTGTGTATTAGTATCTTTATGACTTTGACTTGTATAGTTTATGACACGTAGAAGTGAAAAGGAGAGCATCACCTACGATCCCGAGATTGAAAGAACTCTCCATCGCCGCCTTAGAGCTTCTAAGCAAGGGAGAGCTGAAAGTGCAGAGATGGCCGAACAAAGGACCATGATGGATTATGCCAAACCAACCCTCACCGGGGCAGCCTCGAGCATTGTGAGACCAGCAATAGCTGCCAACAACTTCGAGGTCAAACCAGCAATCATTTAGATGATTCAGAATACAATTCAGTTTTGTGGCTTGGCTCATGAAGACCCGAACACTCACATCGCCAACTTCTTGGAAATATGTGACGCATTCAAGCACAATGGAGTTAGTGATGATGCAGTGAGGCTTAGATTGTTTCTGTTCTCATTGAAGGACAAGGCTACGACGTGGCTGAACTCTCTCCCAACTTGATCGATCTCTACTTGGGATGAAATGGCCAGTTGCTTCCTATCCAAGTATTTCCCTCCGTCCAAGACTGCAAAAATGAAGAATGATATCACCACCTTCTTTCAGCAGGACGGAGAGTCATTGTATGAGTCATGGGAGTGTTACAAGGAACTATTGAGGAAAGTCCCTCATCATGTGGCTGCAAGTTCAAACATTTTATAATGGGATGACCGAATCCAACAAGACTATTATGGATGCTGCAGCTGGGGGATCCATTAATAACAAGACCCCGGAAGTTGCCCATGCACTCATTGAGGAGATGGCTGCAAATAACTATCAATGGCATTTCGAGAGAACACAAGTTAGGAGACAGCCCGGACTTCATAATGTAAACACCTATACAACACTGTCTACACAAATCAGTGCCCTCAGCAAGAAGATAGATGAAATGCAGTTGGCAGCCATGCATGTTCAGACCATAGCCTGTGAATGGTGTGGGGGAAGTCATATCAGCACTGAATGTCAAGTCGAAAATCAGTTCATGCAGTCCCCTGAGTAGGTAGTTTATGTTGGTAATTTGCAAAGGCAGCAAGGCAATCAGTGCCCCTGTGCACTCAACCCCGGATGGAGGAATCACCCCAATCTGTCTTAGCGAAATCAAAATGCGGTGAAACCCTTTCCCTAAAATTTCAATCAACTGGAAAAGAAATCTAATCTAGAGGAGCTGATGACCAAGTTCATATCAAGTGCTGAAACGAGATTTCAGAACCAAGAAGCATCGATCAAGAACTTGGAGACTCAAGTGGGACAGTTGGCACAGATAATATCTTGTAGAGTCCAAGGCACTTTACCCAATAATACCGAAGCAAATCCAAGAGAACAGGTGTGCAAGTCATTACCTTAAGGAGTGGTAAGGAGCTGCAAGAGGTGGAGAAGAAGGCAAGGTGAGCGCAACCCTAGAAACCAAAAAGAAAGAGGAAGAGCAATCTGATTCAAAGAAAGAGAAAAGTCAACAGCCGCAAGTACCATTTCTGAATAGGCTAAAGCAACAAAAATTGGGAAAGGAATTCGGTAAGTTTATTGAAAATTTTAAGAGTTTACATATTAACATTCCTTTTGCAGATGCTTTAGCCCAGATGCCACACTATGCAAAGTTCCTGAAGGAGATATTGGCAAACAAAAGGAAACTGGGAGACATGGCTACACATGCATTGAATGAAGAATGCTCAGCAATCCTCCTCAATAAGCTACCTCAGAAACTGAAAGATCCAGGGAGTTTCACTATTCCTTGCACTATAGGCAGTTTGAAAATTAATAAGGCATTGTGTGATTTAGGAGCTAGTATAAATCTGATGCCATATTCGGTTTTCAAGAAATTGGGGTTGGGTGAACCCCAACCCACCAAAGTTGCATTGCAGTTAGTTGATAGGTCCATCAAGCATCCTAGGGGAATCATAGAAGCGTGCTTGTTAAGGTTGACAAATTCATCTTTCTAGTAGATTTCATAGTGTTAGACATGAAAGAGGACGTTGATGTCCTGCTTATCCTAGGGCGACCCTTCCTAGCTACAGGAAAGGCAACGGTTGATGTCCAAAAAGGACAACTCAGCCTTAGGATTCAAGATGAGGAAGTAACCTTTAAAATGTCTAATGCTAGGAAACATGCATCTTCTGGTGATGACTCATGTTGTATGATAGATGTCATTGATTATGCGGTTGATGGATGTTTTCAGGTCAACGGTCAACACCTCAAACCATATATAGCGGATGGAGCATTGCCTACCCTATCAACTGTGTACCTAGATGTTCATTGATGCCACTGTGACGTCGAGCTTCAAACGGAAAACAAGCGCTTATTGGGAGGCAACCCAATGCTGATAAGTAGTTCTTATTTTTATTTGTTTTTTTGTTTTTCTTTTTCCGTATCATTTGAGTTTTTTTTTTAGGATTTGAATTTCGCAAATTGCTTATTTCACCTAGTGTTTATCATTCTCTCCTCCTCCTAGTTTCTTTTGGATCTCAGCACCTAGAAGGGCCAAACAGAAGAGCCAATTCATAATTCAACACGCTCTTCAGGGAAGTTCTCTAAACCCCTTTAATTGCTTGAAGTCCCACTGCCCTCATTGCTGAATTCATCTTCAAATTATATAAACATTGAAGACAATGTTCATGTTAAGTGTGGGGGAGGGAGTAGCTATGCACCTCAATCACCCCAATACATAAATGCATTGATAGGGAGAATAAACTGAAATTTCCCTCAAATTTATTGTTGTCTATAAGGTTAACGCCAAGAGGGAATATGATGAGTTAAAGGAAATCACTCTAAATGCTATAATTCATTCCTGTGAATTATCCAATTGTATCACAATACATGAGGTTAAGTAAGCCGAATAAGGCTTTCATCATGACCAGCACTAATTCTACTCATGTGTATAGGGCACTTGATCAAATTCTTGATGAACATTCGAGCCATTAGTGCACTTCTTGAACTGTTAATGCATGAATTCCAAAAATTGCAAAAAGAAAACAAAAAGAGAAGAAGAAGAAGAAGAGACAAAGTCCAAATGACTCCGCTGTCATGAACTGAATAGTAAAACTAGCGGTTTATGATATGAATCAGTCCCAACTCCGCTATTCCAAGCTGAATAGTAAAACTAACAACTTGGAATATGAGTACTGTTATCTACCTCTAGCCTGTGACTCGTGTGAGATGGAGTAAAATGCACTCACACCAAAAAAAAAGAAAAAAAAGAAAAAAAAGAAAAAAAAAAGAACAAGAAAAGAATTCGATGACGGCTGAGGTTCAAAGGGACAAAAATATAGTTGGAAATTCAATTAAGTGCATTGAAAGATTTGAGACCAAGCTCGAGATGATGGTTAATTATGGCAGTCAAGGAGCTGCTATACATATTGAACGGACTTAAGTGCTAGAGCATGAAGAAGCTCATGTTCTCCCTTCCTTTGTTCTTATGTATGTGGTAAGAGTGGCTAATCATGGGGATGCATCGGAGTGCTTATGCAGTATTTCCGATCACTTAACGCATTCTCATCCTAAAAGTCATTTGATAGATGGAAATAATCTAGGGGATGATCAATTTATGGGTAATATCTTTGCTTGAGGACAAGCAAAAGCTTAAGTGTGGGGGAGTTTGATGTATGCGTATGCTACACATCATTTTTACTGTTTTATACATGGTTTTGATGATGATTTTCATGATTTTTACCCTAATTGAGAATGATTTCAGAAAATCAAGAGTTTGGGATAGCTTAGGGTGAAGATAGCATAAAGACATGCTGATAGAGCGAATAGGGAAGCATTTCGGCCCATCTAGAAGAAAGACCTAGCTAAGAATCAAAAGGAGAGCACTTTGGCCCATAAAGAAGCAAAGCCCAATTCGAAACTCTATGGGAGACACCAAGGAGAGAGCCCAGCCGAAACTCAATGAGGGAAGCATTTCGGCCCACTAAAGAGGGAGGCCCAACTGCAGCCCTAGGGGGATCCCAAAAAGGTGGCTACCTCTAGAGAGGAAAAAGAGGGCTGAAGGGGAGAGTATAAAAGAAAAGAAAATGAGGAAATTAGGGTTCGAACCCCTAAAAGCAAATTGAAGAAGAGAAGTGCTGAAGAAGGAAGAGAAGGCTGTTGAATGCGAATTGGAGAGGAGAAGATCAAAGGTTGATGCAACAATCATAGATTGTCTTCTTCTTTGGTTCTGCGATTTCAGTAACTTAGGTTCGATTAGGGTTCAATGGCTTTTCTTTATTGAATTTTTCTTTCTTTCTATGATTCGAATCATGTTGGATGTTAATTCAGACTTGTAATTAAATCTTCTATGTTATTCGATTGATTGAATTCATTCTTAGGATTTATTGATTAGGGTTTTCAATTGATAGAATAATCTTAGCCAAATTGTTCTTATTTTTTGGATTGCTTGAATTGCTTGAGAAAGAGTTTAGGTAATCATATCATCTAATCAAGAAAACGGATTGAATGCATCTTAGAGATAATTTGCATGGTTCGTTTGGTGTTCATTCATACACCAATTGATGTCCTTTGAATTCTGTGTTCTTAATGCATCTATGGGGATTAAATTCTTGATAAAGATATAGGAATTGTCACCCATAGATAGAGTGGGTTGTGCTTGAGAGAGGCCGCTCATACCATTAGAGTTTCGCTAACCCATGACTAAATTCCACATCAGTTGAATAGCTTAATGGTTTAATTGCTAAACCGATTCTGCTAGTGTTTACATACAACTTTTCTTTTCATTGCATGAAGGTGGTTTGATCCGAAACTATTTAGGGTAGTTTGCTAATTAGGAATTAGGGTTTTTATTTGTTTAATATTTTGGTTATCTGATAACAAAAGGCTGATTCAGTACTAATAGTTGTTGGATCAATCCTCGTGGGAACGATACTCTACTCATCATTGTATTACTTGATCGGCTAATGCACTTGCTAGTATAATCTATACGCATCAATCAGTAAAAATAGTCAAAATAAAACCAGAAATCTCTACAAATTTTGCATTTCCAACCATAGAACCAAGCCCCACCATTACACAGTCAAACCTCTAAAGGTATAACTAAAGCATTAACAAATTCCCTCAAATTTGAGCACACAAAACCCCAATATTGTTTAGTGAGTTCCAAGAGAACCTAAACTAACTAGAGCTGAAGAATACGCTGTAGAAATAGAACCAGAATCTTCAAAGTGTCTGTATTGAGTTTAGGAGCTTAGAACCGAGTTGAATCCATAAGGAGGCTAAAGAATAAAACTATGCAAGAGAGAGAGAGAGAGAGAGAGTATGGAGTGTGTTTGTTGGTAATTATACCAACTTAAACTAACCACTCTTCCGACAACCTAAACTAACCACTCTTTAGTAAGATTTCCATTCAGGAACGCGGTTTTGATATCCATTTGCTAAATCTCGTAGTCATGGTATGCTGCTAATGCTAGCAAGATCCTAATGGATTTAAGCATGGCTACGGGCGAAAAGGTTTCCTCATAATTGATTACCTCTTTCTGAGTATACCCTTTTGCCACAAGACGAGCCTTATAGGTCACAACTTTACCATCAGGGCCCTTCTTCCTCTTACATATCCATTTGCAACCAATTGCTTTTACCCTAGGGGGGCAGATCTACTACAGTCCGGACTCCATTGGCCTCCATTGAGTCTATCTCAGCTCTCATGGCATCTACCCACTTCAAGGAATCTATGTCCAACATAGCTTCCGTATAAGTTACGGGATCATCCTCACTTGTTGTGGCTTCCACCAAGTAACTTTCTTGGTCATAGCCATAATGAATTGGACGCCAGGATACCCGGGCAGATCTCCTAAGTTGGTTATTATTTGGAGCTTGTGGGACATCTCCCACCACCCCTGAGCTCTCCTCATCAAGAACTTCCTGACGATGATTGTTTAGGATGTAATCTTCCTCCAAGAAATGGGCATTTCGACTACAAAACACTTTCTACTCTCGTGGGTCATAGAATAAATATCGTACAAAGCCTTTGGGGTAACCTACAAAAGGGCAATGACTGGTCTTAGATTCCAATTTGTCAACACTTGTTCTTTTAACATGTGCGAGACAACCCCAAATCTTCAAGTGTCTCACACTTGGTTTTTTGCTGGTCCAAAGCTCATAGGGAGTCTTCATAACGGATATGGGCTTATCCTTCTTTATCAGTTCTTCGACCCTCTATAACATATTGTTGAGTTCCTGAAGGCTAACATTTAGCTTGTTCATATTATAGTTCTTTATGAATTGATTGAAGGAAGGAGGCAAAGAGTTCAGGATGACATCAACTTTGGTGACATGATCTAGCCCAGATCTAAGAGCCTCTAGTTCATTAATGTATGCCATCATCTTAAGACAATGCTCATGAACTAGCTGGTTTTTGGACATTCGTGCGGTCATAAACTGCTTTAGGACCTTTTAACGAGTAGAACGATTCTACTCTACATACTTGGTCCTTAGACTATCCAAGATATCCTTGGACACTTCAATTTGATCGAACAGTCGTTGTATTTGATTGTCTAAGGAGGCTATGATGTAGCACTGGGCAAGAGAGTTTTTTTCTTCCCATTCTTGATATTCCCACTTGTGGGCCTCAGAAGCCCTATCACCCGGATGATCCAGAGCATGGTTCTTAGCATCTTTGTCCAATTTCTCGGACGTCAAAACCAGCATAAGGTTATGAAACCAGTCAGTGTAATTTGGGCCCTTAAGCTTATTATCGTCCAACAGTTTGGCAAATTGTCCGTTTGCCATTTCTGATAAAAGGCAAAGCAAATATTAGTCCACAACCTGATTTGATTCATGTTATCTACATAGATATGGCTTTTAATCTATGTTCCATTTTCATTTATTCATCTTTAAGACTTCCCTCTTATCTCAGCGACAGAGACTGCAAACTTTGTCTCTGGAAATGTGGGAAACCACATACAGTGCATAGAGTCAACTGTTTTAGCTACATAACTCCACCACCTTCTATGAAGGATTTACTTGATCAATGTCTTTAACCATTTTCCTCATTTATAATAAATTTCTCATTTACTATGTTTGTCCTCCATGAAGGTTATGGCGACAACAATTCAGCGGAACAATGCAACTATTGATACTACTGCTCCAATTAATCATACTACACACATTTCAATCACTTCTCAGTTTGAGCCAAGGGAGGCGAGCCCTGAATCACCCTTGAAGCAAACATGAGTGCTATATATATCTTCGAATTATCAAGGTTTGCGGAGTTCACTAACAATTCCATCTTTAAAGAAACTTTTGAGTGTTCATTGGCCAAAGTTTTTATTTTTATCTGAGACAAAATGTTTTGAAGCTAAATTTGCAAAGTTGATAAGATTTGCTTCCAACCTTCAGACCTTTATTGTTCCTTCTATAGGCCATTTGGATAGAATGTTGGCCTCTGCTTCTTGGAGCTATTGCTAATGATCATTCACCTCTTATACTCTGATTTTTTATTCATCATCGAACAAGGGGCCATGGGGCCATGGGGCCATGGGGTCCATTAGAAACAAAATTAATGAACTAGAGAAGCAATTGTTGGTGGTGCAAGATGAACCCCCATCAAAATTATAAGTGGAATTGAAAGACTGGCTTGCTCAAGAAGAACTATATTGGATGCAGCATGCAAGGGTGAATTGGACGTAATTCCATTCGTTGACTTAAATGTGGAGATGACAATTAGACTTCATCACAAATTGAAATTGCAGCTATCCTCTCTGAGTATTTTAGGAGTTTATTTACATCAACTAATCCCTCACTTGATGATTTCCTAGGTCTATCTTGCATGGTGTTTGAAGATGAAAAACAAATTTTTTGCCAAATTCTTTCCCCTGAAGAGATTAAAAATGGGGTATATAGTATTGGCCCTTTGAAATCACTTGGCCCTTATGGTGTTCATGCAGCAATCTACCAAAAATGTTGAGATACAGTTGGCATGGAATTAGTGCAGTTGAATCATTAATTTGCTTAATACCAAAATGATCAGATGCAGTAGAGGAGGCAAAGGACTTTCGTCCTATTAAGCTTAGTAATGTCACCTATAGTTAGAACAACATAGAAATAAAAACAATAACAGTAAAAGCAAGAATAACAGAGACTAACAATAAAAAAAATAAATCGGCTAACATGTGTGGTTATGGCCGATTGCCACTATATTTATAGTGAAAGAGTTCAAATTACAATAGGATTTACAAGAGATAAGAATAGAGGAGTTTTACATTATCCAGGTTAGATGAGAGTTATCTAGGAGAGGGTTTATCCTAGATGAGAATTAGAGTTATCCTATATAAGAAAGTTATCTAGAAGAGTCCACAAGATTTGGTCTCTTGAGAGGATTGGGCCTAGAGTCCATTTGTTTAGAGCTTGTGCATGGGCCATGCATGGGCCCATGAGTATGTACATTATCATCCCCCCGCAAGCTAAACGGGGTGACGTGAAGCTTGAACCTGAGATGAGTAAATCTTGAGGACGAGAGTGGCTTGGTGAAGACATCAACTATCTGGTCTACAATAGGTATGTACCGAATGTGGAGCTTCTTCTGAGTGGTGAGATCTCGAAGGAAATGGAAGTCTACATCGACATGTTTGGTGCAGACATGAAAAATAGGGTTGGAAGCCAGGTGTGTGGCTCCCATACTGTCATACCAGATGATTGGTGGGGGAGTTGAAACCAACATCCTTGAGTAGTGACTGAATCCATAGCAGTTCTATGACGGCATTCGCAAGGTCTCAAAACATAGATTTGGTGCTAGAACGAGCTATCATTTATTGTTTCTTGGAACTCCAAGCAATGAGATTGGAGCCAAGGTATATAGCCTAGCCTCCAGTCGATCGCCGATCACCCAAACAACTAACCCAATCAGCATCAGTGTAAGTGATTTGTTGGCGAGATGAAGAAGGATGAAAGAGAAGCCCGTGAGAGAGAGAGAGAGAGAGAGAGAGAGAGTAGCTTTGAGATATCTGAGTATCCTCTTTACTACGGTCCAATGTTCATCAATTGGAGAGTGAAGGAATTGGTAAACTTTGTTAACAACAAAGGAAATGTCAGGCCGAGTGATTATGACATACTAGAGAGCTCCGAATGTGCTGCGACACTCGGTCGGATTAGGCAATGGTGTCCCAGAATCCTTAGAAAGACGGCTAGAGGCAGCCACGGGCAAACGGTATAGAAGTATTCAAGAACTGTTGGATCACCCAGAACCTGTGCCACCACCTATACGCTCTCATTCTATGCATATCCGATCTATGGACAGTACTCTTATGAACTCTCACTTTGCCACAAGGTACCCCATACCCTCTGCTCTCCTTACTCTTCTCTCTAATGAAGAACGAGAACCCAAAACATTTTCCCAAGCGGATAAATCGGAACAGTGGCATATGGCAATGCAAAAAGAATATCAGGCATTAATAATTAATGATACATGGCAGTTAGTTCCGTATGATCCATCCATGAACATCGTAGGAACTAAATGGATCTACAAGATAAAAAAGAAAGCTGATGGTACTATTAATCGTTACAAAGCCTGGCTCGTTGCCTAGGGTTTTCATCAAGTTCCGAGACTTGATTACTTTGACACTTTCAATCCGGTTGTCAAACCAGTTATCATTCATACGATTCTCTCTCTTGCAACCTCTCACAATTGGCCGGTGCACTAATTGGACATTAATAATGCCTTTCTACATGGTTTACTTGATGAGGATATCGCACTCATGTCTACAAACTGCGTAAGGCACTCTATGGCAGATATCTTTCAAAGAAAAAGCATGTTGATCAAACAACATAGAAGATGATCCAGTATGTCGAATGTGCAAACCTTGACCGTTTCCGACCTTGACTTGATCTGACCCAGTATACTTAGTTCGATTTTGCAGATTATCCAAATCTGGAGTCATATGATGTGTAGCTCCTGAATCTGGTTACCAAATGGGTTCGAAGCTATTTTCACTGTACGGATTCTGATATTGAGGTGTACTTACGCCTCCATGAAAGTAACACCAGATTCTGATATTGAGGGGTACTCTGCCTCTATTATTATTGAATGCTAGATAAAATTGTTGTGGATGTTTTTGAGAGTTACCTGTCTTGGGAGTAACACCAACAAGGTTGGCATTTCGAGGATCAGAGACGTGTAATTGTTCTTCAAGCTAGCTCTCATGATTGAGGAAAATTCCCATAATATCCGCAATACTGAGATCAGCTACGTTAGGTCATTTGGTGGGTGTAGTAACTATAGATTCGTACTCACTCCCTAGTTCAACAAGAATGTAGAGAACAAGTTCTGATTTGGGAATAGGTTCAGCAACTGAGGATAGGCTATCAGCAATGGACTTAGCACGTTGAATATATGCATAAATAGAAAGAGATCCCTTTTTTAGACTTTGTAGTTGTCGTCGCAACTGCAGTATTTTGGAATGAGAATGGGTAGAATAACTACTAGCAAGTGAAGTCCATACCTCGGCTGCTGTTGATAAACCTACCACTTGATCCATAACTCCTTCTGTAAGAGAAGAGATCAACCAGCTCAACATGAGTTGGTCTATGTCTGTCCACTTTTCAAATTTTGGGTTGATGATTGTTCCCATACCGTCTGGATCTGGAATAACTTCAGGCGGGAGCTTCTTCTTCCCTTCAACAAAATCCATGAGATGGTGATGCCACAGAATAGGAAGGAACTGGGCACGCCATAATAGGTAGTTGTCACTACCGAGTTTGATAGGTAAATAGTGAGTGACGTTCTGGATTGAAGGGAGAGATGAACTAGTCGTTGATGAATGACCACTATTGGAGAGAGTGGGACTGCTTCCATGTGTTCCAGTTTCGGTCGATATTGGCTCTGATACCAAGTTAGAACAGCAATGAAATAAAACAGTAACAGTAAAAGAAAGAATAATAGAAACTAACAATAAAAAATAAATCGGCTAACCTGTGTGGTTATGGCCGATTGCCACTCTAATTGCCACTCTATTTATAGTGAAAGAGTTCAGATTACAATAAGATTTACAAGAGATAAGAATAGAAGAATTTTACATTATCCAGGTTAGATGAGAGTTGTCTACGAGAGGGTTTATCCTAGATGACAATTAGAATTGTCCTAAATAAAAAAGTTATCTAGAAGAGTCCACAAGATTTGGTCTCTTGAGAGGATTGGGCCTAGAGTCCATTTGTTTAGAGCATGGGCCCATGAGTATGTAAGTTATCACCTATAAAATAATAGCCAGAATAATTGCTAATCAACAAAACCTCTATTGCAAAAGATAATTGGACCATTTCAGAGTTCCTTCACACCAAATAGACAGATCTTTGATAATACTGTCATTGCTCAAGAGGTAGTAATTAACACTATGAAGAGGCAAATAGGTAAGCAATCCCACTTTCGGTGGAAATTAGATTTTTCCAAAGCATATGACCGTGCAGAATGGCAGTTTCTGATTTCAGTACTTTGTTCTGTGAACTTCAGTGAGTAGTTTTGTGATTTGATATATTAATGTATCTCAACTCCACAATTGATTGTTTTATTAAATGGAATCTCTTGTAGCTTGTTTCGACCTTTTAGAGGGCTTAATGCCCTTTATCCCTTATCTTTACATTATTTGTATTGAGGTGGTTTCACAGTTATTGCTACGAAAATTAGAGGAAGGTTGTCTAGGTGGCAATAGGTTTGGACGATCGAGAATTAAACTTAACCGCTTATTCTTGGCAGACAATATGCTTCTCTTTAGTCACTATTCGATGAATGAATTTAATTGTTTATGGGAGATTTTGTCAACTTTCTATGAATGGTCAGGTCAAGACATCAACTACGAGAAATCTTTCATTCCTTTTGCAACGTAGAACAAAATGCTTTGAATGGCAGTCCTTAGTTGATAATTTATGCTGGGGTAACACAGATTCCAGCAAAACAACTTATGCATGTACGTAGCACAATGATCATTGATGGTAAAACCTAAATCTCAAGGAGGCTTGGGCTTTGGTTCACAGAACTCGAAAATAAAGCATTATTATCTAAATTGTGTTGGAAATTTCGCTACAGGCACGTGTTTTAAAGGCTAAATATCTATAGGGTAAAAATTTTTGAAAAGCTAGTGCCTCTTCAGCGGCTTCTACTACGTACTTAGATGTAAAGGATATGTTTAGATGTGGTGTATGGAGTGTCATCTGGATTCAGGGTAAATTTGCACTCTGGTTTATTTTTTACTGTGTTTGATAACGTTACATTTATGCATTGATAAGCATATTCACATTAATAACAAGATGTAAAAGTACATCAATAAAAAAGAAGTAAATTTGCATTCAAGTGGATTTTCGATAAAAAAAAGATATGCTTTATTGAAATTCATGTTTGCATCCATTACAGCTAAATGTCTGTTTGGTAAGAAGATAAATTTGTCAGTGCAAAACTAACCCAACTTTACAATTTATATGAACCATTTTACATTTTGCATATTTGCATCGTTTCCAAACACAGCCTATGGCTCAGTTTGAAAGGAGTACAAATGTAAATATGTAGAGTGCAAAACCATGTATTTTATATTATTTTGTATATATTTTGTATTGGTACCCTTTCCAAACTGAGCCTAAGACTCGTGGTGTGGTGCAAATATTTTTATTGACCCTCATGATGCATTGGATCCATATCATATGAAAGTGGCAGAAATTATGGATCCTGATACCAAATATTGGAACCTGAATTTGTTGTCTGAAAATGCTCAAAGGGTGTTGCAGATCCAATTACCAGCCCAATTAAGAAATTGAGTTGGAGGATACCTTTATTTGGAGTAAAACACCGCATGGAAAATTCACTTCTCCATCATCCTTGAAAGTACTCATGGCAGATAGCCCAAGTACCTCATCCTCATCTATTATCATGGAGGATTTACTATGCAAAGATATATGTGGAGTTAAACTTTTCTCTTGGAGTTGTTTACACAACATTGCTCCAACTATTGATATTCTAAGGAAAAGGAACACTGATATTGATTCTAGCTTCCATTTATGCAAAGGTGGAGACCAAATCAGCCCCCCCCCCCACCACAACGTCCCACAGTACATCCTCCCCTCCGTGTATTGGGAACATCTCCCTATGATATATCAGAAATGATGATGTCATCATCGGGAAATGTTTTCAATACACGGCAGAGATGTGCTGTGAGACGTTGTGGGGGGCTGATTTGAACTTGCAAAGGTGATGATGAGACATTGGCCATTTAATGCTATCTTGTCCAGCCACCGAAGCCATTTGATTAAGTTCTTGCATGAATTTCCAACTAGATATGTATGATCTTTATGTTGTGTTTGGTTGTAATGCAAATTTATTTGCATTAGTACAAATGCATGGGAGTGTAAATGTACAAAAAAAATTTAATGCAAATTCTTGTTTAATTTGTTTTGGAATTTACTTTATTCTGTTTCATGTCTTAATTTACTTCATTTATATTGCAATTAAACAAAATAAGCTAAAATTTGAAACAAAAATAGGTCAGAATTTATACTCAAATCATTTGCCCTGCCATGGTATTGCATCAGTGAAAATTTATTTGCATTGCAACCAAATACAGCCTTAGGATATCCGTGGAATTATTCTGTTCTGGTGGTGACGTGATAAACACTTACAAGAAATGGATAGTGGAACCAATGTTCAAAGTATCGATACATATCGGTCAATATGTATCGTTCCGGTGGCTTCCTGATACGCCCCTACAGGAGGTGTATCGGGGTTCTGACTGGTTCAGGGGGTAGAGGAGCCTTAAACCAGCCCCCCTAAACCAATTTAAAAAAAAAATAAAAAAAGCAAAAAAAACTATCGATATCACCCGATATGCCCCTAACGGCATATCGGGCGTGTCGATATTTTGAACCTTGGGTGGAACCTTGGTGAAAGGTGCTATTGTCTTGCATCAAATTTGGAAAGCCTGCATAGCTAATGTCTTTGAGGATGTGTTATTTGATCCTTGGGCAGTCATTTTAAAAGCTCAGTTATATGGATTTCCTTTTTGCAGCCAATGCTAACAACATATCTTAGGGCTTGAATGATATTCCAGAACCACTGCCTCATTGGTGTAAACCACCATTGGACTGGATTAAAGTTAATGTGGATGCTTCCTTTAAAAATGGTCAATCAGTGTCTGGTGTTGTGATTAGAGACTATCAAGGTCAGATTTTATTAGCACAGGCAATTCCTTTTAGGAGTGAATGTTCTGATATGGCAAATTAAGACTAAAGCTTTCTATGAGGGTATCAATCTGGCCAAATTATTATCTTGCTTTAACGTTATTATTGAAGGTGATGCTCAGTTGATTACTAACCTCCTGTTGGTGGATACTTGTGAACCATCAGTAAATAATGCAGGCCATATTCTTGCCAAAAAATGGATTATTGTTGCAAAGATATTTTACTTGGTCGTCAGTACCTACTTTCTTGAAGAATACTCTTATATCTGATATTTCATCGAGCTAATTTAATGAAATGCCTTCAGGTTTTTCATGTTCAAAAAAAAAAAAATGAATGCATAGTATAGCCGTAGACATGTTCAAACAACCTTATATCTATTTCAATTCTTTTATCAAATTTTTATAATAGTCTGTCATAGAAACCAAAGAAAGTATCTGATTTTACACAATATTAGTTTGGAAATCAAAGTTAAAGACATCCTCCCTTCCAATGACACCTGGAACCAATGGGAACCAAAATCCCATTGACCGACTTCCCCCTCTCAAAATCTAAAAAAACGAACAGGCCCTAAGGATGTGTTTGGTTGTAGTGCAATTTTATTTGCACTAGTAAAAATGTATAGGAGTGTAAATGGAAAAAATGCAAATTCTCATTTAATTTTGTTCTCGTTTTTACTTTATTCTGCTTCATGTTTTAATTTACTTCATTTGTACTACAATCAAACAAGATAGGCTAAATTTTGAAACAAAAGAGGTCAAAATTTACACTCAAACCATTTGTACTACCATAGTTTTGCATCAGTGAAAATTTATTTGCATTGCAACCAAACACGGCCTAAAGGGTAAAGATATATGAAATCAAATTTAACCTTTATAACCTGCACTAGAATCAAGGCAAGCATCTGCTATAGATGATGACTTCTAAAGTTTGACGCTGCTACATTATGTTAAAATAATACTCCAAATAAAATCACACAAGTTTCTAGGAGTTGTGGAGTACAGTATTGGTGTAGAAGAAGAATAGAAAATAAAACATAAACATCTCAACCAATAATTTCAAAAGATAATAGCAGATGGCTAATGGAGCTATATTGGAGTCCTCTGAAATCAGCAACAAGCTTTGTAGATGAAATCCGACTACATGCTCGTAATTTAAATATTTTGTAAACAAAACACCCTTTGATTAGAGCAGTCAAATGGCTTCCTATGCTTGAAGATTTTGTTAAGATGAATGTGAATGGAGCCTCTAAGGATTATCCAAGTCTTAATAGTAGTGGAGATATCCTATGTGATCACAATGGTAGGTTTCTTTTCATCTTTCGTGCCTTTTATAATACTAGAATATTTGTGTTGAATAGATACTATGGGGCAAGAAATGGAACAAAGAAGAAACCTACGTGCAGAAAAAGAAGGAAAAGAGGGAGGAAGGGATCTACGTGAAGAAAAAGGAGGAAATGAGGAGGAAGGGAGAAAGAAGAAAATCGGAAGAAGGTGTAAGGCCAGTGGACATGAGATGGTCTATACCCAGCTGAAATCCAAGGAGTCGTTTAGGTTGGCTGAACCGAGAAGGAGAGAAGGAAGGGAAGGAAGTGACAAGCCCCCCGAATGGGCTGCCTGTTTACCCTTCGACAAGGAATCAAGCCAATGTAGCTCACTAAAGCTGGAATTCCAGCGTTAAGAGGGAGAAAATGAAGGATGGCTGCATAGGAAGGTGGGGAAAGGATTGATATGGATGAAGGACAGAGAGAGAATGGGTTGACATTATTGTGATGGGGCAGGAATGGTTCCAAAGCCCTTTGAAATGGATGGGAAGCACCTAAATATTTATAGTTTCTTGGGTGCATATTCTAGAATTTTCTTAAATTATGCTTTTTCAATTTTGCCCTCTCATTCCAGAAGATCCTTTTACACATTTAAAACACATGGTTAAATATCTTTCTAGAATCATCTTGTTAATTTTCATGTTTACCCTTTTGTCATTTAAATCACATGTTTATTTTTATCCTTGAATATGGTTAACTGGATTTATTTCTAAAATGTTCATATACTATACACATGCTTATTCTTATTCAAGAATACTTTCTAGAATATTCATTCTTTAGTTAATGTTTGTTATTGTGCTAGAATATTCAGTATTTAGTAAAATGGACTGAATTGTCCCGGGTTTGACTTAGTTACTACACCCTCTAACAGAAAGAAAAGAAGAAAGAGTTGAGGAGGAAGGGAGAGAAAGAGAATGTGGGAGGAATAGAGATGCTCTCATTCAGTGGAGTTTACATGGTGAAGAAGAAGAAGAAGAAGAGAGAGAGAGCTCAACATTTAGGGCACATATAAGTAGATTTTAAACTATAGGATATGTATAAATAGTTTCCTCCCTTGTATCTTTTTATAAGTTTTTGTTATTGAATTAATTAATAAAACTCAAGGTTTCTGCCCTCCACTTGAAGTAAATTTTTGGGTTAGAAAAAGTAACATCAGAGTTCAAAAAATATGGACTACTTCAATGGGTCATATTTTTTCATAGACATATCACCAATCATTCATAGGTTATTAGATTAACATAAAATTACAATTGGAGATAATAACAATATAGAATGTTTTGGTTGGGAATGAGCTAGACATATTAATTGATTTATTTATTTTTAACATTATTAGACATCCAATCTTATGTTAATATTTATATTAATTTTTATATCAAAGAAAATACATTCAAACAGGTTCAATTGAATGATCAAAGCGTAATATATATTGAATGATCAAAGCGTAATATATTGGATTTCTTATCAAAATTGGATTTCAAATTTCAGTAATAGGATCGGATTTGGATGTGGTTGGATACAATCCAACACCAACCCGATTATTACACTAAAGATATGAAGGGATGAGAGATCCATCGTATGGATGCCCAAATATTGTGGAATAGGGTGGGCGAATTTCAAAAAAATTTATTCCCCTTCAATTGGGAATCACATTCCTTATTTTAGAAAATCACATTTTCAATGATCAATCTTGAACCATAAACCGAATCAGATCTGAACGAAGCCAATAGGAGAGGATTATACCTGATACAGAAAAATAATATCTCCCAACGAAGGTGTTCACGCCCAAGGAAGGATCCAAAGACTGCTCCCACTGAAGATGGTGCAGTGTAGGATGGAGAATAATCAGTAGTGTTCTCTCCAAGAACCTAATCCTTCGCAAGAAATAGTAGGATGGCACGTGATCACAGCTTCCTATCAGTCCCTTCACAAGGAACTGATGTCAAGATCGAATCTTGATTTCTCCCATTGATCTGGAGATCGAACTGGCAGGTGAGGCGGTGGCAATAGAGAATTTTCGCAGATGTGCTGAATTCTCTCTTCTGTGATTTCAGCTTTGAAGACAAGTGAAGAACTTGTGTTGTGATGGTGTGTAGTGTCTAAATGATGCCGCCCCCTCCTCCTTTTATAACCATAAAGGGATCATCTCCTAATCCCATTAGGAGTTGCTGATCCAAATCATATTTGGATCAAACTTCCCTTTAAGTGATAAGGGTAAACCCTTATCTCATATGCAGATTGGATCAGCCTTCTCCTAATCTCATTAGGAGGTATCTAGATCTGAATCACATTCAGATCTAGACTCTCTGAGTGGATAGGGTTAAGTCCCAATCCCATCTGTTAATCTAATCTCAGAATTCACCCCTTATTTAATTGATTAAATTAACCTAGTTCAAAATGGGCTTTAGGCCCATTAAGGTTATGTGCTCACTTAGCCTTCTTAACTGCTGTCCAGTTGGGCTTCCTTGTATGGCGTGGGACCCAAACATTGATCTACATATCAGTCACATGGGTTTAGCCCAGCCTTTGTTACAAGGCCTGGCCGAATACACTGTTATGGACAGTACACCCCTGAAACCCATCACATGGGCTCTATGGGCCCAACACTTACCCTAAATGGTCCTTGGGCCAAGACACCTTATAACACCTAGGGACCGTGGGCAGATGCAAGATTAGCCCATCAGGTATTACCCTCAATGGTCTTACACTTAACCTCTCAGCCCATAATGATCAAACACTGCCCAACAAGAGAGGACCTCTCCCTCGGCTGCAAGGAACAATGTTGCACTCTCTGCTCATATGGATCATGGGAATTAAAACATTTTGCAAACATTTTGGAAACCATAATATATATACTTTTATATCTCATATAAAATATATTTTGCAAAACAAATCTCAACGATTAAAATCGACTGCCGACAGTCTTGGTTTCCATCAGAGAGAGTGCATCCCTGATCATTACCTTTGTCTGACAAAGGGGCTGATCCTGTCACTATGATCACCCACTCAGATGAATTCTCAGATTGTCCCAACATACCCAGGTTTTGACCCCCGCTAAGGATCTCACTAATTGGTACATCAAAGACAGCCCAATCCGACACATAGTGCAGTATCATAATCGAGTCTAGGGGTCAGGTGTAACTTTCCAGTTTTGCCCATTAATCTCCAAGGTCCAGGGCAGCACTAGAAATCTGGTTCGGTTCAAAGATTCAATAAATCTCACACTGCATGTGCCTTGGGTCTCACCCTGGCGGCTGAGACAGGCCACCCCAACCAACTTGGTGGCACATCAGTGTCAGCCTTATCAGGATAGGTCTCCCCAGACCGACCCACTGGCTGTTCACATTCTAAATTAACACGAGTCTCATTACGTGTTCAATTTAAGGGTATTACACAGAAACACACCACAGGAACATGAATCAAATATGTACTTTATTCATTTACAATAAACTCATAATGTAAATCATTTTGATTGAAGCTAAGGGCATACAAAAACTGTCTAACAAGATATAAGCATTTGTTTTTTGTAATTTTGCATATTTATCTATTTTTATACTTTTATTATATGATTTAATTTATGAGACCATGGGATTAGATAGTTAAACCATTGACCCACCACGGGCCAAGACAATTTGAATTTCTAGTGTGGGTCCAATCCTTTTTTTTACATGTAAATTAATACTATGCTAATTATTTCTTTTCAATTAATTGTTTAGTGTATGATTGTGTTTAGTAGCATAGCTACCTATAACATTTTGGGTTGAACAATACAAACTAGTAAGGACCCGTGCAATGTACGGGCTTTATTTATTTGCAAAATTGAAGATGGAGTTTTATGATATTTCCAATTAAATAGTGTTCATCTAAGTTCAATTCAAATATTATTTAGGGGTTATGTCTAGTTTATTTGATCACAATCTAAGTTGCGCTTCTCTGAGAGTGGTCAATTTCCATTTCTCTAGATAAATTTGTATTTTTTGTATCTCAATGCTAATTATTATTAATTTTATTGAAAAATTTTTTTATTAATTTTTATTGGTTTATTATTATTTTGTATTATTTTTAGGTAAAATTATAAAAAATCCTCTTATAACAATTCTATAAAGCACCTTTGTGTTTTGACCCTAACAAATGCCTCCCCTATAGTTTTGAGAAAATAAGTGCAAATACCTCATTTCCCTTCATTCTTCGGTAACAAAGACATTGAAGTTACGAAAATACATTTATTATTGTTAGTGCATTATCATACATAATTTAAAGTTTCAAGTTTACCCTCCACTAATCCATTTTACTAGACAACTTTTAAAGAACAATTCTCCTTACTCTTCTTGGACAAATGTAAAAAGGTTGAACTAAAGTAAAATTAATGCATTACATCAACAATTTTTATTTGGAATGCTAACTAAAGAAAGGTATTGGCACCTTTTTTCAAAATAGTAGAGGATGTTTTTGTTAAGGTCAAAACACTAGGGAGTTTCATAGAATTGTTAGAAAACTCAAGGAGGTTTTTATAATTTTCCTTATTTTTAATGAAATTTAAATTGATATTAGAATAATTAAACTATGTTTAAAACTTATATTTTCTCATTAATGTTTGAAATTAGTAAAAAATGAATTTATTTAGGTATATTAAGTTTCTATTAAATTTAAACTCCGAATGAAATTAAATTAACTATATAAATTCGTATTTTTAGTAGAACTTAAGTTGGTTTTAAATTAATAAAATTTAATTATAAAACTAATAATTAGATAATTTTGTATTAGTTTTATATTAATTTTTAAATGATATTCATTTTTAATTTATCTTATTCCTTTTATCAATTGAATTCTTTGTATTATATTAATACAAATATTTTGATCAATAACAATAATTAATAACTATTTTTATTTTATCTAAGTAACTAACTAAATTAATTTTATTATGGCTAATTAATTTTTATTATTTTCAAATGGAATACAAATGGATTATAATTTTAAATGGAAATAGATTATTTAGTGCAATAATATATCCTTGAATATCTCATATTCAATATAATTAATCTTTAATAATAATTACAATATGTAGAGAGAATTAATGGTGTTTCAATGATGAGTGTTAAAGTCTTAAAGGTGATTGGTACCCTGAATTATTTTGTTCAATTTTAAAATTAAAAAATAGAATACGCTAACATAAAAAAAACCAAAAAAAACGGTACCTTTTAGAAGAAACTAAGGAAAAGATCATTGACTTTAACAATAAACCATAGAGCATTAAAATGCCATTGCATTTTAATATATAGATATAGATTGGTGAGAACAATTAATGTTGTCTAATATAATAAATAGAGCATTCAATTGATACTAAATTAGACGACTAGACAATTAATAGGATGGCAGCTGAATTCCTTGAGTCCCTTATTAATTGCACTTAATGACAATTGAATTGTTCATGCTTTTGGTTACCTTTTATCGAGTTCAAATCAGCCCCCATATCGTCCCACATCACATCCCCGCATGGGGTGGGGTGGGGATCTTGTTGGGGGCTGATTTGATCTCACTTTAAAAAATTAGAATCGTCTAAAGGCGTAGAGACAGGAGAGGGGTGGCTGAATTTGACAGCTGCACTGCATTTATTAAATTATCAAACATATGAGGCCTTCACCTCATTGATTACTTAAAGCTCCGTGTGGACAAACTTTTGCTTTTTGACATTTGTACCACGAGAAACAAAAATGAGCCACAAAGTGTTTGTAAAATTTTTTGTAAGAGCTGTTTTTAAGTGTGATTTGGATGCTCTCGCGTGTCTGGTGACTTGGGTGCTGGTTAAGATACTTGTCATGTTAGGGAACGAGCTGTAGATGACCGACCTGTTATGTTCTGCAAGAGAGGTAGAATTAGAGTGCCCGGGTTGTTTTTATTCGGGGTGGGCACTCCAATGTTTAAGTTAGAGAGTTGTTTGAGAGTTCTTTAAGGGATAAGAGAGTTTGAGAGCTTAATCGTATGTACCTCCACTAGTAAGAATGAGGGTTTTATATAGAGGTGAGTGACCTTAGTCTCTTCACAATAGGTCTCATGTTTCAGAGCCGTTTCCGAGCATTCGGGAGAGTAATTACGTCGGTTACATAATCTGCGCGGGGTTACAGTCCTTCCAATTAACTATGATGTGTGCAATGCGGTAGGCCGGCCTAACGGTCGATGCATTAGCACTCTGGAGATCTCAGGCTGCTAACGTATCTATGACACAAGCTATCGGGCTCGCCTTGCCGGTCACCACAGGTTCTTACAACTCGGCTAGTCTCTGAGGTAGGTCGCCATATGCTGGGAGACCTGTTAGCCCAGGTGAGGTGTTTTAGGCTGACATGCTGAGCAAGTTCGCTTACTCAGCGCCGAGGTGTCGCTTGAAGGCCACATGTCGTGATGTAATACGAAGGACCAAATTACCCCTCATCAATTGCCCCCACTCCCAAGCCTTCGTCAGCTCGACGAAGGGAGTAGTTCTCAATAAGGTAATTGGTCCAACTGCTTCATAGGTTGCTTGACCCACTCACCCGATCTGGTCTGAGACTAGGTGGGACTGCAATAGATTTCAAATTTCAAATTTCAAATTCGAAAGGAGAGCATGCATAGTGAGCGCACAACATTTGAATTCGAAATAGCCCGCACGTGGCAACAGCATCTCGACTGTTGATCTACTGTCAACACATCTCAATCGTTTGCCATCTTCCTAGCAGACTATAAATATGGGGTCCCTACTGAGGCCCCATTCGCACTGCTTTTGGATTTTTCTCTAAGGAGGAGGGTAACCGATCTGAAGAAGTCTTAGTTGAGGTGTTGCTATCTGCTCGCTTGTCGAAACATTGTTCATCACTGGGGTGCTGGTTTTCCTTGTCTCTTTACTCGGTGAGTAGCTTCCTTTATCGATATGTCTTTTGATCCTTTAGAGGGTAGGTCACCGGACTATAGGTGGGTAGGAGAGGTGGGAGAGTCTTTTGATCCTTTATCGATATGTCGAAACATTGTTCATCACCGGACTATGTCTTCATGAGAGGATTGTTAGGGAGAGTCTTCTGGTTCTCAGTTAGGGGCAGGAGTAGAGGTCCAAGCAATATAATCTCCTTTTGGTCCTACCGAGCTCTCTAGTGAGCATATAGTAGAGTTGTACAGTATTTTCCAGATACTTGCCGAGTTCGACTATATCCAGCCCGACCTTGACGAGTATCCCTAGAGTCATGGCCGAGATGTGGTCTATGTCTTTGAGGAGTTGCTGGTTGCCGGTCTCCATTTTCCCTTGCACCCATTTACTCCTGCGGTGCTCTCTCATTATGGTGTCTCCTTATGTCAACTACACCCCAATGCGGTCTAAACTCTGGTAGGGCTGATTTCCTTGTGTTATCACTACAACTTCTCTTTAGATTTAGTTATTTTCTCCAAGCTGTGTTCTATGAAGAAGGTCCCCAATATTCCCTACTATTTTTACCTTCCCACCTATGGTGGCTATAAGATGTTAGTTGACTTTCCCTCCAAAGTTAAAGATTGGAAGAACAGGTGCTTCTTCCTTTCTCACAATAATGGCTGGAGTATGGATACTATATGGCAGAGGGATTGCTGAAGTTTCAATGTAGAGTTCGAGGGAGAGCTGCAACTTGCGGTTCAACGTTTTGTTCATAAGAAGTTTCTAGTAGAAAACCTTTTGGCCGAGCTTGATGAGGGATAATTTGGTCCTCCCAATCGTATAGCGACACGTGGCTTCCGGATTATATCTCAGCACCAAGTCAGCGAGCTGGCTCAGTAAAATTAGCTCGGAGCATCTAACCCTAGCCAACCTCTACCTCAGCGAGACTGAACTAGCTGACCCCATAGGATTACGGTAAGCTATCCGAAGAGCTGGTCGAGCTGTAGGGGCTTAAGGCAACCTGCTAAGGAGAGATCGCTAACCACCCCCTACAGTTCCACCACGGCAAGGCCGAGCTCAGCAACCTGTACTAGGAGCCAGTTGAGCTAAGAGGACCTAAGGCGACCTACGAGGAAGAGCTCGCTAACCATCCCTAGCAGCTCGATACCAAAGGCGCTGATAGTGTGACCATTAGAATGGCTCACCGTGTCACACTATCGGCGTTAAACGTAACTCCCGTGAAGATCTCTCAACTGACACCTTAATGCATTTGAAAATAAGGGAACAACTCCACAAAGAGCTCAAGACTATTACCCTGAGCCCTCAAAGTTCAGGGGCCTATATAAGACGTCCAGATCCACCCAGAAAGGTATGCGCACTGATATACTCAAGCTCTCTCACACATTCACATGAGATTCCCATACTAACTTAAGCATCAAAGTGTTCTCCTTGGGTAAAATCTACCTGGGCACTCTTACCCTTCTCTCTTTACAACTCTGTTTAGCTAGGACACACAGATACTAGCTTGGTAGTGCAGCTCGACACTACCAGATCAGAACCTTGTTCGAGCCCAGTCACAGATACGAGGGAGCGGCCAGATTGCGCATCATCAATTAGTGCCGTCTGTGGGAACACGTTACAAAAAGCTAAGTTCTCTATTACTGTTTTGGAAGTTAAGAAATGACCTCCTTAAGCAACCATCTTGCCAATAATAGCAACAACAATAACAGTGGTAATGACCGAATCCCCACTGTTACAATTGGACAAATCGACATTCCTCTGCACCCTGTTACTACACCAGAGAATATGAACGCACCTCCTTCAACGGTCGAGCCCGTGGCTCCTATAGCAGTAGACACGCACTAGTTCTATGATCTGGTACGTTGCATGCAGGGAATGAGAAAGCAACTCAAATCCAAGGAAAACAAATTCATCTTTGTAGCAGGACAACAACAACCACAGCGAAAACAACAGCAACAACACCAACACCAGCAGGTACCTCTTGGGCAGGTGCCTCGGAACAATCAACAGGTACCTCTCCAGCAGGATACCGACCTGAATCAGGTTGACCACATCAACCTAACCCTAGTCCGTAGCCAGATTCAAGGATCTAACGATGTACCAGGGAACACCGACAACAAGCCTCCCATTGACAATGTGGCCCTCAATAACAACCAGCTACCGATGGAGAGCCGAGCTGCGGCTCCAGTTGGGACCAAGGCTGCAATCTCATCCGTAGAGACCAAGAAAAAGCACGGAAGGTGCGCTCACCGCGCTAGGAAGAAAAGCCAGATCGCTCCAACCAGGGAGGCATCGGGAAGCAAAGTGAACAACAGGGAAGAGACAAGCAACAACAAGATAAAGAAGAGAAGTAAATCTCTTAGAAGAAGCAGGTCGCCTCGGAGCAGGCAAAACAACTCACCACGAAGAAAAAGTAGGTCGCCACCTTGGAGCACAACTCAACGACAAGCCACTCCACCTCTATACAGCAGCTCACCTTTGACGAGCTGAAAAGATACCTTAGTTTGCCCCCCCTTGACCAAAACTGAGACTGGGGTCGAGCTCAAACTTTACCTCTCCACAAGTGACGAGGTGGTTAGCTCGATCCTAGTAAGAGAAATCAACAAGGTACAACAACCAGTGTATTACGTACACAAAGTCCTACATTCAGCAGAAACAAGATACCCTAACATAGAGAAGCTCGCCTTTACACTAGTGCTAGCTACCTGAAAGTTAAGACCATATTTTTAGGCCTACACCATTGTTGTCCTAACTGACAAAATTGTCAATAGAGCTCAGTGAGTATGATATTCGATACGAATCGTGGCCAGCAATAAAAGCACAGGTCCTGGCAGACTTCATTGCCGAGTGCACCTTCAGCTCGCCACCCCCTGTGATGACAGAACTAAAAGTGGAAGCCTCATCAAGTGCGGCACGACCTCCAACTCACGAGAAAGCAAGCTGGGACGAGGAGCCCTGGATGCTTAATGTGGATGGCTCGACTAACTAGAGCGGGAGCAGAGTTGGGTTAATACTCTACGGACCTAGTGACGTAAAGCTGGAGTATGCACTTCGGTTTCAATTATGGGCTTCAAATAATGAGGCCAAGTATGAAGCATTGTTGGCTGCCTTGGCACTAGCAAAGGAAGTGGGAGCTAAGCATCTGGTGGTTTGCAATGACTCACAACTCATCGTAAATCTGGTAAATGGGGAATACAAAGCACGAGAACCCTCCAGGGAAGCCTACTTGGCCAAGGTAAGAGAACTCCTCCCCAATTTTGGTTCCTAGTACCTCCAACAAATTCCGAGATCGGAAAATATAGAGGCTGATGCCCTTTCTAGACTTGTGAGCATGATTGACTCGACAAAATGAACGGTTTACATAGAATAGCTACCAGACCAACCCGATCTACATCTACCTAAAATATGGCACATTACCGATAAAAAAGAACACAACTCAGCGAATAGAACAACAGTCAGCTAGCTACATGATAGTGGGCGAATTGTTCTACAAAAGGTCCTTCACACTACCCTACTTACGATGCCTATGGCGAACTGAAGTAGACCAAGTGCTACACAAAATCCATGAAGGGCTCTGCGGAGGACACTTGGGGGGTCGGGCCCTAGCTCAAAAAGCCTTATGACAAAGGTACTACTGGCCACCAAGAAAGCAGATGCAGTCGAGCTAGTCCTGAGATGTGATGATTGTCAGCGACACGCCAACATCCTACACCAACCAGCGCGTGCTCCCATTTTTCCCAGATTTGATGTTTGAAGAAGAAAATGCGAACCACCTAGCCTCAGACTAAGCTAATAAAGCAAGTGACATATGAACCAGCTAAACCAATTACCCTTACTGAGAGTTACTCTCTTCGTCGAGCTAACGCTGGCTCGAGAGTGGGGGGCAATTTGGACCTCCCAATCATATAGCAATACGTGGCTCCCAGATGCAATCTCAGCGCCCAGTCAACAAGCTAGCTCAGTAAAATTAGCTTAGAGCATCTGACCCAGGCCGACCTCTACCTTAGCGAGACCGAACTAGTTGACCTCGTAGGATTACAACGAGCTATCCTATGAGTTGGTCGAGCTGTAGGGACTTAAGGCGACCTGCTAAGGAGAACTCGCTAACCACGGGGAACCCACGACTACCACCATCAATCCCCTACCTCTTTTCTCAAGCTAATCACTTGCTTCTTTGCAAACTCAGTCATTTAGGATTCTAGGCCTCATGCCGGTCAAATTCGAATCGAATCGAATATTTGATTTAATAATCAAATTCGAATTCAAATTGAAACATTCGATATTCAACAGATATTGAATCAAATTTGAATATTGTTCTTTATAATCAGTTTCAAATTCGAATCTAGCTTGATTCAATTTGAATTTGATCCGTTTACAGGTCTACTCATATCCCAAGCCCCTCTAGATGGAGTCATCATCATCATCTTAGGTGGGATGGCCTCAGGAAGAAAGAGTAGCTCAATCCAAAAGGCCTATGCCCAACTACACCAGATTGACGATAGGGAGTCGAAGAAGCCAAAGCAAGACACCCCTATCACCTTTAGTGATGACGATCTCAGAGGGGTGCAAGTACCCCATGATGGTGCCTTGGTGATATCCACAGAGATCGCCAACTTTGAAGTACACTGGATCCTCGTAGACATAGGGAGCTCGACTGACATCATTTTCATAGGGGCATTCGAGCAGCTTGACATAGGCAAAGAGCATTTATAGCTGGTTATCGCCACTTTGGTAGGCTTCTTAGGAGACTTGCTAATACCAAAGAGAAAGTTCACTCTACCACTACTGATAGGCAACAACCTCAACACAAGCACGACAATGGTGGACCTCAACGTCGTCTACGTCCTATCTCTATATAATGCCATCCTCGGTTGGTTGACATTGAACGTACTAAGATATCCAGTCTCAAAAAACCACTTAACCATAAGTTCCCAATTGAACACGGGGTATTTTTCACCTGGGTAACTAGCATACTACAAGGCAGTGTTACATGACAACTTGTAGAGGAAGACCTTGCACCAATAAAGCGCTTGCCATAGAGAACATGGACCTCCGAGACAAGCTACGTACATA
The DNA here is from genome assembly GCF_055504915.1 of Nelumbo nucifera. Classification (NCBI taxonomy): domain Eukaryota; kingdom Viridiplantae; phylum Streptophyta; class Magnoliopsida; order Proteales; family Nelumbonaceae; genus Nelumbo; species Nelumbo nucifera. The sequence continues at coordinate 32,140,976 of NC_142649.1, forward strand.
GCATGGCCAACCCGTGGAAGACCTCAGCCAACTGGTATGCCGGGGATTGACCCCAAGGTCATAACCTATCGGCTCAACACCAACCTATGCTACTGACTTGTAAGGTAGAAGAAGAGGAGCTTCTTCTTTAAATGGTGGTAGGCGATCAATGAAGAAGTGTAGAAGTTATTAGATGCTGGCTTCATCCGAGAAGTGACCTACCCAGGTGGGCTGGCGAATGTGATGATGGTAAAAAATCCCAATGAGAAGTGAGAATCTACATCGACTTCACCGATCTCAATCGAGCCTGCCTAAAGGACTGCTTCCCCCTACCGAGGATAGACCTGCTTGTCGATGCAACGGAAGGGCACGAAGTCTTGAGTTTCATGGATGCCTTCTCTGGTTATAATTGGCAGCACATCAGTGTCAGCCTTGGTAGGATAAATCTCCCCAGATCTATCCAATGGCTGTGAAGATTCTAAACTAACACAAGTCTCATAAGTGTCCAGTTTAAGGGTATTACACAGAAATACACCAAAATAACATGAATCAATTATGCACTTTATTCATTTACAATAAATGACAATAAGTACATCAATCTGATTGGAGCTAAGGGCATACACTATATAACAATAATTAGATCCAAATGCACTCAGATGACTATAAGAAGACCACCTTCATTATGGACTGAGGTCTCTATTGCTACAAGGTGATGCCCTTTGAACTCAAGAATGGCGGTGCCACTTATCAAAAGTTGGTGAACCTTATCTTCAGAGAACAACTCGACCAAAACATGGAGGCATAGGTGGATGACATGCTTGTAAGGACTAAGAAGGCAGAGCAACACTTGGACAACCTAGAAGAAGTCTTCAGTCTCCTCAAATAGTTCCACATGAAACTAAACCCAACAAAATGCGCTTTCAGGGTTGGATCCATCAACTTTTTAAGTTTCATGGTTACACAAAGAGGGATTGAAGCGAACCCAAAGAAAATCCAGGCCAAAATGGACTTGTAGTCGCCATAGATACATGAAGAGGTGTAGTGTCTCATAGATTGGATAGCTGCGTTGAGCAAATTCATGTCAAAGTTTGTAAACTGATGTCTACCCTTCTTTAAAGCACTAAAAAAGTATAGGATTTCTATTGGACCGTGGAGTAAGAACGGTTCTTCCAAAAGCTAAAGCGGTACCTAAGCTCACAACCCTTACTAATGAAGCCAAACACTGACAATCAACTCCTACTCTACCTATCTATGCGGGAAGAGGTTCTTAGCTCGGTCCTAGTTTAAGAAGGCTAGAACTAGAAGCCCTACTAGTAAGGTCACCTTGGCCCTTATCACCACAACAAGGAATCTCAGGCCCTACTTTTAAGCACATAGCATCTGAGTTCTGACTGACCAACCACTAAAGCAAATACTATAAAGGTCGAAGACACCTGGTTGGCTGATCAAGTGGAGCTTGGAGTTAAGTGAGTTTGACATCGATTATGCTGCTTGGCCTGCCATCAAAGCTCAACCTTGGCCAATGTCTTAGCCAAATGCCCTTTCATAGTCTACAACCTAACCAATGCCCCCCCCCCACCCGCTTGGACACTCCATGTTGATGGATCATTCAATCAACAAGGAAGTGGTGCTGATTTTGTACACCTCAAATCGGATAACACCTAATGTGTTTTATGGATACATTTTAGTGGTTCTTACCCTAAATGAGCTTAATTTTAGGAAAACTAGAGTTTGGAACAGTTTTGGGGTGATAGAGCATGAAGACATGGCCATATCTTATCAAGGAAGCACTTCGGCCTGAGTAGAAAAAAAAAAGACACAGCCGTATGCTATCTGGGAGGCTCCACTGGGCGACTAAATTAGCAGAGTTCGAGTAAGAGTAGGACTCTAAAGCTACAAGAAAGAGTATAAAACCGAAGGGAAGGAAGAAAAGGGTGCTGATGAACCTACAATTTATCTATATTTTATGAGGTTTTTGCATGAAATTTTATGCCGGTTTAATTAAATTTTGCCCTATTTTTAGCTTAATTGCAATAAAGATTTCAGGGGCAGCCAACTCAAGAAAAAGAAGGCAAAAGCAAGAAAAGAAAAGCCAAAATTTATCAAGTTCAGCCCAGCCCAGCCTTGAGAGCAAGGGAGTTTCATTCGGCCCAAGTAGTGCAAGCTAAATCTTTGGAAAACTCAAGGGAAGAAGCCTAGCAAGAAGGAAATTTTCGCCCAGCCCATTTTCAGCCCAAAGAACAACCTAGAGTGCATCCCACATGTGCTCAAAAGTAAACTAAGTTGCAGCACAAATAGCAGCCCAAAGGGAGCTAGGGGCGAAAAATCCTAGAAGTTTCTTGAAGAGAAGGAGGGAGCACTATAAAAGGTTCATGAGGGGTGTAAGACACCCAATTCTAGAGACTTCAAGAAGAGGCAAGAGCTTCCTTGAAAGCCTATATAAGGAGGCCTCTAGAGGGGGAAAAAGGGTCCAACATCTGATTTCAACTCTCCTTGAGCTCTTGTTCTAAGAGAGAAAAAGTGAGAGAGATAGGCGCAAGAGAAGAGAAGAGAGGAAGAACAAGCAACTTCAAGAGAAGAAGAAGCTGAATTTGAAGGGGGAGAAAGCAATTGGAGATCAAGAGTTTCATCCTCACTTGATTTCTGCACCATTTGGTAATCGAATTCAGTTAAGATTTATGTAATTTTTCCATCAAATTTTCCTTTCTTGTTGTAATCAAAGCTTGTTTTATGGAAATTCAATTCTGTATTTTGTTTTCTAAGTTCATTCGAGTAAAGTAGATTCAATCTTGAAATTTCTTGTTTGGAATTTTAATTGTGGATTGTTGGCCGAATAGCTAGTCTGAAATCTCAGATCATGAATTTACAAGGTCTGAATTGCTATTTTCCAATCTCAGATCTGTAAATTCAGATCATGAAATAGTGAGATCCGAACTGCTTTTCTTTAAAATCAGATCTGTGATTTTAGATCATGAACTTGTAATACCTGAATTACTTGAGAAAGAATTCAGGTAGCTTTAATTCAGTTTGGCCGAATTGCTCCTCTTTCTTGGAATTCCTAGAGTGCTTGAGAAAGACTCTAAGAATTCAGATCTGCCAATCAAGAGCCGAATTGAGTGCAAGGTTAGATATAACTTGCACAATTCAGTTGGTGTTCTTTCAGCTGAGTTGATGATCATCCAGCTGAAATGAAGCCCTAGAATTGCTAAGATCTGAATGCATGCATGGTGATTAGATCCTTGATAGAGATATAAGGACCATCACTCATGCATAGATTGAACATGCGCTTGAGAGAGGCTGTTCATTGCTTTGGGATTTCACCAAACCAAGGCTGAATCCTATTCTACTCGAATTGCCTAGAAAACTAGTTGCTGAATTTATTTTTCTATGCATCTTTAGCTTGTCTCCTCACTTGCATACAAGGTGTTTGATCCAATGTGTTAGAAATAACTTTGTAGTTAGAATTTCAGATTTTCATTACTGTTACATTTCGGTTGATAAGATAATAGTAGACTGATTTTTTACTAGTAGTTGTTACATAAGTCCTCATGCGACGATACTCTACTCACTACTCTATTACTTGAGCGGCTAGTGCACTTGCTAGTGTCACAATGAGCCACACATCAGGGGCGCTTAATTTCTTTTGACAAGAACTATAGGAGAACCGCTAGGAGAAGGACTACTAGGCTTTCGAAGGAGAATTGGAGAGAAGATCGGGACTTCAACGCAAGGAATTTTAGGTTGTCTTCTTCTTTAATTCAAGGATTTCGGAAATCCATGTTCAGCTAGGGTTTTCTTTTGTGTAGTTTTCATTCTTTCTTCAATGAAGATTATGATTGATTTTATTTCAGTTATGTAATTACTCTTTTAATTTAATTCGATTGATGGTTATTCAGTTATTTGGATTCCTTGATTAGGGTTTTTAATATTAAGTGTAATTTTGGCCAATTTGCTCTTATTTCATGAGATTACTTAGATTGATTGAGAAAGGGTTAGGTAATCGGACTAATTGATCAAGGGAATGAATTGAATGTACCTTAGAGATAATTTACATGATTCGTTTCGCATTCATTCAGCAAGAGCTGATGTCATTCGATTTTCTTGTCATTAATGCATCTACATTAATTAAACCCTAATAGAGATATAGGGGTTATTACATGATAGATAGATTGGCATGTGCTCGAAAGAGACTGTTCATGACAATAGGGAAATCGCCAACCCATAACTGAAATTCAAATCGGTTGGATATTTTAATAAGATAGTTACGGAATTGAATTTGAGATCAATTGAGTTTTCGTGAGTGCTTTCTTTATTTAGTTAGGGTGATTCAATTCGAGAGCAATCAGGATAGTTAGCTAATTAGGAATTAATTAATTAATTTTTGGATTACCATATAACATAAGGTAGATTAATTACTAGTAGTTGTTGGATTAATCCTCGTGGGAACGATACTTAAATTACTCATCAGTATATTACTTGAGCGATTAGTGCACTTGCTAATGTAGTTTTAAGTGCATCAACACCATTCTTGAGAATGCATTGCAAGTCGAGTTCAAGGCATCAAACAATGAAGCAAAGTACGAAACCCAGATAATCGAACTCTAGCTCACACAGGACGTTAGAGCAAAGCAAATTGAAGTCTTCAACAACTCCCAACTAGTAGTAAACTAAGTCACTGGATAGTTCGAAGTACGGGAGTCCGCTATGGCAAGCTATCTACAAAAGGTGCAAGAGCTCATTGCTAGCTCATGAACTTCACCATACAACAAATACCCAGGGCTAAGAATGCCCGAGGCAATGCCCTATCCAAGTTTGCGAGCTTGTCGCGGATGGACCTTGAAACAATAGTTCAGATGGACACCTTAGAACATCACAAGATCTTTAAAACAACTTTGTTAGTACTCCTTGTGTAGCAATAATCATCATGGATGGACCTGATCATACAATACCTGTAAAATAGCACCTTCCCTAACGACTAAATGAAAGCAAGAAATTCACTCACATATTAGCTCGGTATTGCCTCATCTAGGGTTAGCTCTACTGCAGGTCGCACACTCTTTCTTACCTAGGGTATCTCCCACTGATTAAAGCCGATTACAACCTTAGGGAGATATACAAAGGCATTTGTGGAGACCACTCCAGTGCATGAACCTTGGTGTAGAAAGCACTCTAGCAAGGGCACTTCTGGCCCACAATGATCCAGGATGTGGCTTAGGTTGTCCGAAAATGTGATCGCTATCAGAGACACTCTAATTTGCATCACTAGCTAACAACCTCGCTCACACCGATCCCTAGCCCATGGCCCTTCACTTAGTGGGGGATTAATATCCTTGCAACCTTCTCTACTATGAACAACCAAAAGAACTTCCTCCTCATTGCCATAGACTACTTCCCTAACAGGGTAAAAGCTGAGACCCTAGCACGCATCACCAACAAAACGCTCAAGACTTCGTATGGACGAATATTATCTGCCTCTTCAATATCCCTTGAGTGCTCATCAATGATAACAACTCTTAGTTTATTGATAGGAAGTTCGAAGCCTTCAACATCAAGCTCAAAAATAGTGAAAGAATGGTAGGATCCATCGTATGGATGCCAAAAAGGTTGCGGAAGGGGTGGGCGACTTTCAAAAATTTCCTAACCTTCTTCCAACTGGAAATCATATTCCCAAAATTTAGAATACAATATTCAAGGATCTACTCGAACCAAACCAAATCAGATTTGAACCAAGAACAAAGGGAAGGGTTATACCTGATACAGAGAATCAATATCTCCCAACGTCGGTGTTTACGCCCAAAGAAATATCCAAGATCCACTCCTGCTGAAGATGACACAGCGACGGTGGAGCAGAACCAATAATGTTCGTCCTACGAACCAAACTCTTCACAAGAATCCATTGGAGACTTAGAGCACCAAACCAAATCAGTCTTTCAATAATGAATGATATCAAGAACTGATTTCTTGATCGTCCCTTCATAAAGATTCAAACTATGCAGTAAGGTGGCGGCAGCTGGGGGAGAACCCAAGAGCTGAAAGTGGCTTGAATGCTAATTTCACTCTAGGGAAGGTGAGATCCTATCTCAAATTGCAGAAGTAGTTATTGCTTCAACCCTGGTTCGAATTATTGTAATTCTTTATTAAGGATTTTCTCCTTTCTTAGTAATTAAGAAACCCCCTAATCCTATTTGGAGTTATCCCAATCCAAATCTGTATTTGGATAGGGGATAATCTCAATCTTATCTGCAGATTGGGTTAACCTACTCCTGATCTCATCAGAAGGTTACCAGATTCAAATCATATTTGAATTTGGTTTCCAAGAGTGGATAGGGTTAAAACCCTAATCCTTTTAGCTAACCCTAATCTCAGATCCGCCCCCTTAAGTGGGTGATCATATCATCCCAGTTCGAAATGGGCTTTAGAACTAATAAGTAATCAGTGCTCAATAAGTTTTCAAACTGCTGCCTAATTGGGCTTCTTTGTATGGTGTGGGACCCAATCATTAATCTACACATCAGCCACAAGGGTTCGGCCCAGCCTTTGCTACAAGGCCTACCCGAATTCACTAGAAAGCCTACTGAACCCCTTGAGCCCATTACATGGACTCTATGGGCCCAACACTTACACTAAGTGGTCCTTGGGCCAAGCCATCTTATAAAAACCCAGGGACTGTGGGAAAATGCAAGATTAGCCCATCAGGTATAACCCTAAATGGCCTTTCACTTAACCTCTCAGCCCATAATGATCAAACACTGCCCGACAAAAGAGGACCTCTCCCTCAGCTGCAAGGAACAGTGCTACACTCTCTACTGACATGGATCTCGGGAATTAAAACCATTTGCAAACATTTTGAAACCGTATATTGTTAGACAGTTTTGTATGCCCTTAGCTTCAATCAGAATGATGTACTTTATGAGTTTATTGTAAATGAATAAAACTGCATATTTGATTCATGTTCCCTTGGTATGTTACTGTGTAATACCCTTAAACTGGACACTTAATAAGACTCGTGTTAATTTAGAATGTGAACAGCCAGTGGGTCGGTCTGGGAGACCTATCCTGACAAGACTGACACTATGGTGCCACCAAGTCGGTTGGGGTGGCCTGTCTCAGTTGCCAGGGTGAAACCCTAGGCACATACAGTGTAGGATTAATTGAATCTTTGAACTGGACCAGAATTTCAGTATTGCCTTGGACCTTGGAGATTGATGGGCAAAACTGGAAAGTTACACCCGACCCCTAGACTCGATTATGATACTACACTAGGTGTCGGATTGGGCAGTCTTTGATATACCATTCAGTGAGATCCTTAGCGGGGGTCAAAACCTGGGTATGTTGGGACTGTCTGAGAATTCATCTGAGTGGGTGATCATAGTGATAGGATCAGCCCCTTTGTCGAACAAAGGTAATGATCGGGGATGCACTCTCTCTGATGGAAACCAAGACTGCCGACAGCCGATTTCAATTGTTGAGATTTTCTTTTGCAAAATATATTTATATATATATATATATATGATTTCGAAATGATTTGCAAAAGGTTTTAATTCCCGGGATCCATGTAAGCAGAGAGTGCAACACTATTCCTTGCAGCAGAGGGAGAGGTCCTCTCTTGTGGGCAGTGTATGATCATTATGGGCTGAGAGGTTAAGTGTAAGACCAATGACGATAATACCTGATGGGCTAATCTTGCATCTACCCCTAGGTGTTACAATGTGGCTTGGCCCAGGGACCACTTAGGGTAAGTGTTGTGCCCATAGAGCCCATAAGATGGGTTTCAGGGGGTGCATTGTCCATAACAGTGTATTCGGCCAGGCCTTGTAACAAAGGCTGGGCTGAACCCATGTGGCTGATTTGTAGATCAATGTTTGGGTCCCACGCTATACAAGGAAGCCCAACTGGGCAGCAGTTAGGAAGGTTAAGTGAGTACATAAGCTTAATGGGCCTAAAGTCCATTTTGAACTTGGCTATTTAATTAGTTAATTATGGGAAGAATTCTGAGATGGATTAGCAGATAGGATATAGTCTTGATCCTATCCACTCAGAGAGTCCAGATCTGAATGTGATTCAGATCTAGAAACCTCCTAATGAGATTAGGAGAAAGCTAATCTAATCTGCTGATAAGATAAGGGTTTATCCTTATCACCTGAAGAGAAGGCTGATCCAAATATGATTTGGATAAGCAGCTCCTAATGGGATTAGGAGCTGATCCTTTAGGATTAACAAAAGACGGGGGCAGCAGCCCAAAAGATACACACATTCAGATCTTCTTGAGTGCTGAAATCAGAGAAGAAAGAATTAAGCAACCCTGTAGAAATCTTTCTTGCCGCCCTGTTTTGCCAGTTCGATCTGCAGTTGTGGGAGAAGTCAAGATTCGATCTTGACATCAGTTCTTTGAGAAAGAATTGATAGGAAGTTTTGCCCACGTGCCATCCTACTGATTCTTGCGAAGGACAGAGTTCTTGGAGAAGAACACTACTGATTCTGCTCCATCCTGCAAAGTGCCATCTTCAGTGGGAGCAGTCTTTGGATCCTTACTTGGGCGTGAACACCTTCGTTGGGGGATACTATTTCACCGTATCAGGTATAATCCTCTCCTACTCCTTTTGGTTCAGATCTGGTTCAGTTTATGTTTCAAGAATGATCATTGAAAATATGATTTTCTAAATAAGGAATGCGATTCCTAGTTGAAGGGAAAGAAAATTTTTTTGAAATTCGCCCCTTATTCCGCAATCTTTGGGCATCCATACGATGGATATCCTATCCCTTCATATATGTATATATATATATATATATATATATATATATATATACATATCATATATATATAATTTGCAAAACAAAATTCCAACGATTGAAATCAACTGCCGGCAGTTTGGTTTCCATCAAAGAGAGTGCACCCCCGATCATTACCTCTGTCCGACAAAGGGGTTGATCCTGTCACTATGATCACCCACTCAGATGAATTCTCAGGCTGTCCCAACATACCTAGGTTTTGACCCCTGCTATGGATCTCACTGATTGGCATATCAAAGACAGCGCAATCCGACACTTAGTGCTGTATCATAATCGAGTCTAGGGGTCAGGTGTAACTTTCCAGTTTTGCCCATCAATCTCAAAGGTCCAAGGCAATACTGGAAATCTGGTCCGGTTCAAAGATTCAAGTAATCCTACACTGCATGTGCCTTGGGTCTCACCCTAGCGGCTGAGACAAGCCACCCCAACATTTGGCAGCACACCAGTGTTAGCCTTGGCAAGATAAATCTCCCCAGACTTATCCAACGGCTGTGAACACTTAAAACTAACACGAGTCTCATTAAGTGTCCAGTTTTAGGGTCTTACACAGAAACATACCACACAACATGAATCAAACATGTACATTATTTATTCATACTAAATGACAAAAGTACATCATATTTGATTGGAGCTAAGGGCATACAAAACTATCTAACAGCTCCCACTTGCACTTAGGTCCAATTTGGTACAACCCGGAGTCCCATACTTTCCACGTGTTTCTCAAACACCTTCTGTGTGAGTGGCTTAGTTAATGGGTCTGCCACATTATCCGTTGACGCTACCTTCTAAATCAGAACGTCCCCTTTACCAACGATCTCCCTCAGTACATGGTACTTCCTCTCGATGTGCTTTGACTTCGAGCGGGCCCGAGGCTCCCTAGCCTGGGTGATAGCTTCACTGTTGTCACACAACAACGGGATGGGTGATGTGCCGGACGGAACCACTCCTAATTCGTGAACAAACTTCTTCATCCACACGGCTTGCTTGGCAGCTTCACTTGCGGCAATGTACTCGGGCTCGGTCGTGGAATCTGTCGTGGACCCCTATTTTCTACTTTTCCAGCAAACAGCCCGCGATCCTATCGGGAAAACATACCCAGATGTAGACTTTCTATCATCTGGATCCGACTAGAAATCAGCATCAATATACCCCAAAATTTGTAGTGAACTACCATCGAATACCAAACAAAACTCTTTTTTCCTTCGAAGGTATTTGAGTATGTTCTTCACAGCAGTCCAATGCTCTTGCCCTGGGTTGGCCTGGAACCTGCTTACGACACTCACCATCTGAGCAATGTCAGGGCGAGTGCACAACATGACATACATGATGCTCCCTACGGTTGAGGCAGAGGGGACATTTTTCATGCCCTCAATCTCCTCCGAAGTCTTGGGAGACATCTTCTTGGAGAGAGTGACTCCATGCCTGAAAGGAACGTTTCCTTTCTTAGAGTTCTCCATGCTGTACCTTTTGACAATTTTGTCAATGTAAGTAGACTGGGATAATCCAATTATCCACTTCGATATATCTCTATAGAGTCGAAGACCCAATATATAGGAGGCTTCTCGAAGATCTTTCATGGAGAATTGTTGCGAAAGCCACACTTTGACTGAAGTCAACATTCCTACATCATTCCCAATGAGTAGGATATCGTCCACATACAATACCAAAAATGTGACCTTATCCTCACTGGACTTCCTGTAAACACAGGGGTCATTCGGATTCTGCTCAAAGTCAAACGATTTGACAGCAGAGTCAAAACGGATGTTCCAACTTCTAGAAGCCTGCGTAAGTCCATATATGGATATATTAAGTTTACATACCATGTGTTCCTGACCAGCAGCAATGAAGCCTTGTGGCTGCTATATGTAGATATCTACAAATAGATCTCCATTTAGGAACGCGGTTTTGACATCCATTTTCCAAATCTCGTAGTCATGGTATGCTGCTACAGCTAGCAGGATCCTAATGGATTTTAGCATGGCCACAGGCTTAAAGGTTTCCTCGTAGTCGATACCTTCTTTCTGAGTGTACCATTTCTCCACCAAACGAGCTTTGTATGTCTCAATCTTGCCATCGGGGCCCTTCTTCCTCTTGTAGATCCATTTACAACCAATTGCTTTTACCCCGGAGAGTGGATCTACTAGAGTCCAAACTCCATTGGCCTCCATCGAGTCCATCTTAGCTCTCATGGCCTCCACCCACTTCTGGGAATCTATGTCCAACATAGCTTCCGCATAAGTCATGGGATCCTTCTCACTAGTCAAGGCTTCCACCAGGTAAGTATCCTGGTCATAACCATAACAGATTGGTGGCCTGGATACTTGGGTGGATCTTCTAGGTTGGTCACTACCTGGAACATGTGGGACATCTCCCACTGCTCCTGAGCTCTCCTCATCAAGAACTATTTCCTAACGATGGGTGTCCAGGATGTAATCGGTCTATATGAACTGGGCATTTCGGCTGCATAACACTTTCTATTCACTTGGGTCATAGAAAAGATAACCCACTGAATCCTTTGGGTAGCCTACAAATAGCATCGACTGGTCTTGGATTCCAACTTGTCTTTACTCGTTCTTTTAACGTGCGTAGGACAACCCCAAATCTTCAAGTGTCTAACACTTGGTTTCTTTCCGATCCAAAGTTCATATGGAGTTTTTGGAACCGATTTGGTTGGAACCCGATTTAGCACGTAGATAGCAGTCTCTAATCCATATCCCCAAAAGGATGTGGGTAATTCCAAGCGTATGAGAAGTGACTGAACCATGTCTAACAAGATCCTATTCCTCCTCTCCGAAACACAGTTAAGTTGTGGTGTAGCAAGAGGAGCCAATTGTGGCACTATCCCATTGACTTTCAAGTAGTCCCCGAAATCGTCAGAGAGATACTCGCCACCTTGATCCGATCGAAGGGCCTTAATTTATCTCCCTAACTGTTTCTCGACTCCTTGTCTGAACTCTTTGAACCTTTCAAAGGATTTGAACTTATGTCTCATTAGGTACACGTAATCGTACCGAGAATAATCATCGGTAAATGTAATGAAGTACACGTGTTGGTTACGAGTCCTAACACTCAGGGGACCACATACATCAATATGTATAAGGTCAAGTGTGCCGGTACATCTTTTAGGCTTACCATTAAATGGCCGTTTTGTCATCTTCCCTCGGAGTCAAGGCTCACAAGTGGGAAGATCTTCTACGGTTAGAAAATCCAAAGGACCATCCTTTACCAGCCTTGTGATTCGGTCAATACCGATATGGCCAAGTTGGTAATGCCAGAGGCACGTGGGACTAACTGTCTCACGAGTTCTTTTCTTGGGGTTTTCGATCAACGTAGTTTCGGTTAAGTTAGTTTCTAGAGAAGGACGTAGAACATAGAGACCGTTCTCTAGTTCCCCGCATGCGATGAATTTATTGTTCCGTTTAACGGTAATCATATTACTAAAATAAACAGTATATCCATCAGCACATAGTTTAGAAACATAAATCAAATTTCTTCTTAAGTTCTATACATAAAGACAATCCTTAAGTACAAGAATTCATTCTCTAAAAACTAATTCTATGGTACCTATTGCCGCAGTTGCAACACTTGCAGTCATTCCCAAGAAAAGCGTCACTTCCCCTTCACTCAACCTTCTGCTAACTTTGAACCCCTGTAGTGAATTACACGCATGAGTTTAAGCCCCGGAGTCAACACACCAGGACACAGAAGTGACTAACAAATTAGTCTCTATGACACAAGTTTCAAAATTACCTTTCTTAGATTCCAGGTAGGCGGGACAGTTCCTCTTCCAGAGACCGGTCTGCTTGCAAAAGTGACAGGCATCGGATGCCTGGTTTTTCTTCTACTTCTTGGGTTTGGCAGCTTTCTTCTAGGGCTTCTTTGCCTTCCTCTTTTTCTTGCCCGATTTGCTAGTTTTAGCAAGCATAGCCACAGGCTCGTCCTTCTTAATCAAATCCTTGGCCCTCTGTAACATATTGCTGAGTTCCTGGACGCTGACATTCAGCTTGTTCATATTGTAGTTCACTATGAACGGATTAAAGGAAGAAGGCAGAGAATTAAGGATGGCATCCACTTGTGTGCCAAGATCTAGCCCGGATCCAAGGGCTTCAAGCTCGTTGATGTATCCCATCATCCGAAGACAATGGTCGTGAACCTGTTGCCCCTTGGACATCTGCGCGGTCATGAACTGTTTCAAGACCATCTGCCGAGTAAAACGATTATGCTCTTCGTACATCATCTTTAAACTATCCAATATGTCCTTGGCTAGTTCGATCTGATCGAACTACCTCTGTATTGGATCGTCCAGGGAGGCAATGACATAACAATGGGCTAGGGAGTTTTTATCCTCCCACTCTAGGAATTCCCTCCTTCGGGCCTCCTAAGCCCCGTCACCCGAACGCTCCCGGGCAGGATTTTTAACTACCTTATCCAACTTCTCAGAAGTTAAGCCAGCATAAGGTTTTTGTACCAGTCGGCATAGTTTGGGCCCTTAAGCTTGTTATCGTCAAGCAACATAGCAAATTGTTTGTTTGCCATTTTCTGATAAAACAACAAAACATTAGTCCACAACCTTAGTTTGATTCATGTTACCTACATAGATTTGGCTTTTAATCTATGTTCCATTTCCATTTGTTCATCTCTGAGATTTCTCTCTGATCTCAGTGACGGAGATGGTGAAATGTCTTTGGAAATGTGGGAAATCACATAGGGTGCATGGAGCCAACTATTTCAACTACATAACCCCACCACCTTTTTGTCAAAGATCACATCCACTCATCGTATGAGTTTCCCTTTGGCCTCTATCAGACAAGGTTCAGAGCCGTTTTCAGGTAAACCTTTCTATCCAGTGAGTGCTCACCCATCATATTTCGGTTACGCCAAGGTACCGTGAGAGAGTTCCCATTTTCTAGTGAAGCCCCTCCCACATAGGTTTATGACACCCCTATCATCTTATGAAACACTTTGACAGACCCAACAACAAATGGAAGCCCAATTTTATGGTGCGTTTCCTCATTACTGAAGGACCCATCGTCATGCTAATGATGGAAGGCCTTTAGAGAGTTCATCACATGAATCTCCCTAGTTAATTTAGGTCAAATCAGAGTGGCTCCCACTGAATTTCATAAAGTCAGATTTAAGGTGGCCCAATTCCGCACACATCCCTTTTCGGGGTTGTGGGGCCCACCATGAAAGGAAGGGTCATCCAATGACCGTATGGGGCACCATGGCAATGATGTGCATTCAGCCATGGTGTGCGTAAGAGCCACTAACGAATCATCACGGGCCAAGTGCTTATGGCCCATGGTCGCTGCACATCATACATCCACTCATCGCATGTAATGGAAGAATTGATCAAATCAATCACATACTGTAAAGCCCATTAATCAGCCCTTTTAAAATCCATAACATTAACAATTAACCTTATCTAGGTATATGGGTTGAATCACAGTTAGCAGTTCGGCCCATATAGCTTATATAGAAAATTGTGCTTTAGCAGTTTTAACCCCTTAAAACTGGGCTCTATAGGTTGGGCCGAATTGTTTCTTCCAATTAAAGATTGGTTTCAGACCTAAAAGTGGGAAATAACAGGACTGAAAACAGCCCCCTTCGAACACTGGATTCGGTCCAAACAACTTTGGTCCAATCTGGTCCGAAACGGTCCAAGAACCAATTTTTAACTCAAGAATCAATTCAAGAAATATCTGAAATTAAATTTCTGAATTTGGACACTAAAAAAACAGAATTGGATTGTTCGTACAACCTGCAAAATAGAGGTTAATAATCAGGGTTGCAGTTTCATAAACTGCAAAACACAGAATCTGATATCACGATCTGCAAATCTCCAGCGCCGCCGCCTTCTTCAATCAAGAAAAATAAAAAATACAGAAATCCTATTTCTATTAATTAATTACAATCTTGATTGAATCCTATACATTTAGTCTAGAAAAAAAAATTATTTTACAGACCAGAATGAATAGAAACTGTAAAAAAAAAAAGAGAGAATGCACAGATAATCTGCGCTAGTTCTGCACTTCGATCTCCATGTACGAACAATCCATTAAATCAGAAATAAATTAAGAACAATTGAAAATTAATTTTAGATTTAACGAAAAATAATTTCAGATCAATCGCCCACAACAAGAAACAATTTCATGAAATAAAATAGCAATATGCGCAAAACTCGAATAGAACAGTTTCTACCGATTTGTGCAGGTTCAGATCTAATTTCTTGGTTCAAGATTTGAACCTATGGCTCTGATACCACTAAAAGAATGGTTGGATCCATCGTATGGATGCCAAAAAGGTTGCGGAAGGGGTCGGCAAATTTCCTACCTTTATTCCAACAGGGAATCATATTTCCCTAAATTTAGAATACAATATTCAAGGATCTATTCGAACCAAACCAAATCAGATTTGAACCAAGAACAAAGGGAAGGGTTATACCTGATATGGAAAATCAAGATCTCCCAACGTCGGTGTTCACGCCCAAAGAAATATCCAAGATCCGCTCCCGCTGAAGATGACACAGCGATGGTGGAGCAGTACCAACAGTGTTTGTCCTACGAACCAAACTCTTCACAAGAATCCGTTGGAGACTTAGAGCACCGAACCAAATCAGTCTTTCAATAAAGACTGATATCAAGAACTGATCCTTGATCATCCCTTCAGAGAGATTTGATCTATGCAGTAAGGTGGCGGCGGCTAGAGGAGAACCCTAGAGCTGAAAGTGAAGTGAATGCTAATTTCACTCTAGGGAAGGTGAGATACTATCTCAGATTGCAGAAGTCGTTACTGCTTCAACCTTGGTCCGAATTCATGTAATTCATTATTAGGGTTTTTCTCCTTTCTTAGTGATTAAGAAACCTCCTAGCAGAATTCACTGGAAAGTGCAGTGAACCCCTTGAACCCATCACATGGATTCTACGGGCCCAAAACTTACACTAAGGGTCCCTGGGCCAAGCCATCTTATAAAAACCCAGGGACAGTGGGCAGATGCAAGATTAGCCCATCAGGTGTAACCCTAAATGGCCTTACACAGATACACTTAACCTCTCAGCCCATAATGATCAAACACTGCCCGACAAAAGAGGACCTCTCCCTCGGCTGCAAGGAACGGTGTTGCCCTCTCCACTCACATGGATCCCAGGAATTAAAACCATTTGCAAACATTTTGAAACCGTATATGTATATATATATATCATATATATAAAATTTGCAAAAAAAAATTCTAACGATTGAAATCAACTGACGACAGTTTGGTTTCCACCAGAGATAGTGCATCCCCGATCATTACCTTTGTCTGACAAAGGGGCTGATCTTGTCACTATGATCACCCACTCAGATGAATTCTCAGACTGTCCCAACATACCTAGGTTTTGACCCCCGCTAAGGATTTCACCGATTGGCATATCAAAGACAGCCCAATCCGACACCTAGTGCAGTATCATAATCGAGTCTAGGGTTCAAGTGTAACTTTCCAGTTTTGCCCATCGATCTCTAAGGTCCAGGGCAATAGTGGAAATCTGGTCCAGTTCAAAGATTCAAGTAATCCTACACTACATGTGCCCTGGGTCTCACCTTGGCGGCTGAAACAAGCCACCCCAACATTTGGCAGCACACCAGTGTCAGCCTTGGCAGGATAAATCTACCCAGACTTATCCAATGGCTATGAACACTTAAAACTAACATGAGTCTCATTAAGTGTCCAATTTTTGGGTCTTACTCAAATCTTTAATTCAACAAAATAATCTGAAATTAAATACTGATAAAAGAAAATAAAAAATTAGTCAGACAGGTCTCGTACAATCCATCCTGCAAAACAGAGGTTATATCACAGTTTGCATTTTCATAAACTGCAAATCACAGATTGCGATTCTCCCATCTGCAAAATCTCCTTCCTTGCACCGCCATTTTCAACCCAAAATAAAATAAATAGAAATCCTAATTTCTATTAATAATTACATCAGATCGAATACCTATACATTCAGTGTAAAAAATAAAAAAAAAATTATTTTACAGACCAAAAGTAATAAAATAATCTTTAATATGCAAAATCACAAGTTCCCTGCGCAAACCAAGATTTCGATCTCCTCTTGTACGAACAACCCATAAATCAAGAAAATCATAAAGAACAATTCTAAACAATAATCAGATTTATATAAAATTAATTTCAGATTATTCGCCCATAATTTTGGGAACAAATTTCCCAAAACTCATATCTGCGCAAATTGGGTAGAACGCCTTCTGCCTATTTAAGCAGGTTTAGATCTGAAACAAATTGGCTCAAAATTTCAACCATGGCTCTGATACCACTGAAGGGATGAGAGATCCATCATATGGACACCCAAATCTTGCGGAATAAAGGGGCGAATTTCAAAATTTTTTCTCTCCCTTCAACTGGGAATCGCATTCCCTATTTAGAAAATCATATTTTCAAGGATCAATCTTGAACCATAAACTGTACCAAATCTGAACCAAAAGGAGTAGAAGAGGATTATGCCTGATACGGAGAAATAATATCTCCCAACGAAGGTGTTCATGCCCAAGGAAGGATCCAAAGACTACTCCCACTGAAAATGGAGCAGTGTAGGATGGAGTAGAATCAACAGTGTTCTTCTCCAAGAACTCTGTCCTTCACAAGAAACAACAGGATGGCACGTGAACACAACTTCCTATCAATTCTTTCTCAAAGAATAGATGTCAAAATCGAATCTTGACTTTTCCCACGACTGGAGATTGAACTGGCAAACTAGGCGGCAAGAACAAGGAGGTGGCAAGAAAGAATTCTGCAGGGTTCCTTAATTCTTCCTTCTATGATTTTTCATCTCTAAAGAAGATGTGAGTATGCATCTTCTAAAGGCTGCCGCCCCCTCCTTCTTATGTAACCCTAAAGGATCAGCTACTAATCCAATTAGGAGTTGTTGATCCAAATCATATTTGGATCAGACATCTCTTTAGGTGATAAGGATAAACCCTTATCTTATCTATAGATTAGATCAACCTTCTCCTAATCTCATTTGGAGGTTTCTAGATCTGAATCATATTCAGATCTGGACTCTCTAAGTGGATGGGGTTAAAACCCTTTCCTATCTACTGATCCATCTCAGAATTCGCCCATATTTAACTTATTAAATTAGTCCAGTTCGAAATGGGCTTTAGGCCCATTAAGCTTATGTGCCCACTTATCCTTCCTAACTGCTGCCCAGTTGGGCTTCCTTGTATGGCGTGAGACCCAAGCATTAATCTG
Source organism: Nelumbo nucifera (assembly GCF_055504915.1). NCBI lineage: Eukaryota > Viridiplantae > Streptophyta > Magnoliopsida > Proteales > Nelumbonaceae > Nelumbo > Nelumbo nucifera. Next base: position 32,158,992 of record NC_142649.1, read on the forward strand.
CACATCAGCCACATGGGTTCAGCCCGACCTTTGTTACAAGGCCTAGCCGAATACAATGCTATGGACAGTGCACCCCCTGATTGAAATGGGTTGTCGGCAGTCTTGGTTTCCATCTGTGAGAGTGCATCCCCAATCATTACCTTTGTCCGACAAAGGGGCTGATCCTATCACTCTGATCACCCACTCAGATGAATTCTCAGACTGTCCCAACATACCCAGGTTTTGACCCCCACTAAGGATCTCACTGATTCGTACATCAAAAATAGTCCAATCCGACACCTAGTGCAGTATCATAATCGAGTCTAGGGGTCGGGTGTAACTTTCTAGTTTTTCCCATTAATCTCCAAGGTCCAGGGCAACATTGGAAATCTGGTCCAGTTCAAAAATTCAATTAATCCTACACTATATGTGCCTAGGGTCTCACCCTGACAGTTGAGACAGGCCACCTCAACCAATTTGGTGGCACAACAGTGTCAGCCTTATCAGGATAGGTCTCCCCAGACCGACCCACTGGCTGTGAATATTCTAAACTAACACGAGTCTCAATAAGTGTCCAGTTAAAGGGTATTACACAGAAACATACCAAGGGAACATGAATCAAATATGCACTTTTATTCATTTACAGTAAACTCATAATGTACATCATTCTGATTGAAGCTAAGGGCATACAAAACTATCTAACAGCTCCCACATGCACTTAGGTCCAGTCAAGTACAAGCTCGAGTCCCATGCTTTCCACGTGTATCCCAAACACTTTATGTGACAGTGGCTTTGTCAATGGGTCTACTAGATTTTCCGCTGACGCTACCTTCTAAATCAGGACGTCCCCTCTACCAACAATCACCCACAGTACATGGTACTTCCTCTCGATGTGCTTTGACTTCGAGTGGGCTCGTGGCTCCTTAGCCTGAGCAATGGCTCCATTGTTGTCACACAACAACGGGATGGATGATGTGCTGGACGGAACTATTCCCAACTCGTAAATGAACTTCTTCATCCACACAGCTCCTTTGGCAACCTCACTTGCGGCAATGTACTCGGCATCGATCATGGAGTCTGCAGTGGACCCCTGTTTGCTGCTTTTCCAGCAAACAGCACACGATCCTATCGTGAAAACATATCCAGATGTAGACTTTCTATCATCTGGATCCGACTGGAAATCGACATCTGTATACCCGTGGATCTGTAGTGAGCTACCGTCGAATACTAGACAAAATTCTTGTGTCCTTCGAAGGTACTTAAGTATGTTTTTCACAGCAGTCCAGTGCTCCTGCCCTGGGTTGGCCTGAAATCTACTTACTACACTCCCTGCTTGAGCAATGTCAGGATGAGTGCACAGCATGGCATACATGATGCTCCCTAAAGCAGAGGCATAAGGAATGTCTTTCATGCCATTAATCTCCTCAGAGGTCTTGGGAGACCTCTTCTTGGAGAGAGTGACTCCATGCCTAAAAGAAACATTTTCTTTCTTGGAGTTTTCCATGCTGTATCTTTTGACTATTTTGTCAATGTAAGCAGATTGGGATAATCCAATTATCCGCTTCGATCTATCTCTATAGAGTCAAAGACTCAGTATATAGGTGGTTTCTCCAAGATCTTTCATGGAGAATTGCAGTGAAAGTCATACTTTCACTATAGTTAACATTCTTACATCATTCCCGATGAGTAGAATGTCATCTACATACAGAACCAAGAAGGTAGCCTTATCTCCATTGTACTTCCAGTAAACACAGGGTTCATCCGGGTTCTGCTTGAAGTCAAACGATTTGACAGCAGAGTCAAAACGGATGCTCCAACTCGTAGAAGCTTGCTTAAGTCCATAAATGGATCTATTAAGTTTACATACCATGTTTTCCTGATTTACAACAATGAAGGCTTGCAGCTGCTTTATATATATATCTGCAGTAAGATCTCCATTCAGGAATGCAGTTTTGACATCCATATGCCAAATCTCATAATCATGGTACGCTGCTATAGCTAGCAGGATCCTAATGGATTTAAGCAAGGCCACATGCGAAAAGGTTTCCTCATAGTCGATGCTCTCTTTCTGAGTGTACCATTTCACCACCAGATGAGCTTTGAAGGTCTCAACCCGACCATCGGGGCCCTTCTTCCTCTTGTAAATACAATTGCAACTGATTGCTTTTACCCTGGAGGGTGGATCTACTAGAGTCCAGACTCCATTGGTCTCCATTGAGTCCATCTCTGCTCCTATGGCCTCCACCCACTTCTAGGAATCTATGTCCAAAATATCTTCCGCGTAAGTCACGGGATCCTCCTCACTAGTAATGGTTTCCGCCAGGTAACTATCTTGGTCATAACCATAACGAACTGGTGGCCTGGATACCCGAGTGGATCTTCTAGGTTGGTCACTACCTGGAACTTGTGGGACATCTCCCACTGCTCCTGAACTCTCCTCATCAAGGACTATTTCCGGATGATGGGTGTCCAGGATGTAATCGGTTTCCAAGAATTGTGCACTTCAGCTGCAGAACACTTTCTGCTCACTTGGGTAGCCTACAAATAGGCAACGGCTGGTCTTTGATTCCAACTTGTCTGCACTTGTTCTTTTAACATATGCTGGACAACCCCAAATCTTAAAGTTTCTAACACTTGGTTTCTTTCTAGTCCTAAGTTATTATGGAGTGTTCGGAACTGATTTGGTTGGAACCCGATTCAGCACGTAAATCGCAGTCTCTAATGCATAACCCCGAAAGGATGTGGGTAACTCTGAGTGTATGAGAAACGACCGGACCATATCCAGTAAGGTCCTATTCCTCCTTTCTGAAACACCGTTAAGTTGTGGTGTAGCAGGAGGAGCTAATTGAGATACTATCCCATTGTCCTTTAAGTAGTCCATGAATTCGTCAGAGAGATACTCGCCACCTCGATCTAATCGAAGGGCTTTAATTTCTCTCCCTAACTGTTTCTCGACCTCTTGTCTGAACTCATTGAACTTTTCAAAAGATTCATTCTTGTGTCTCATTAGGTACACGTAACCATATCGAGAAAAATCATCAGTGAAGGTGATGAAATACACGTGTTGATTCCGTGTCCGGACACTCAAGGGAACACATACATTAGTATGTATTAGGTCAAGTGTGCTTGTACATCTTTCAGGCTTACTGTTAAATGGTCGTTTCGTCATCTTGCCTTATAGGCAAGGCTCACAGGTGGGAAGATCTTCTACAGTTAGAAAATCCAGAGGACCATCCTATACCAACCTTGTAATTTGGTCAACACCGATGTGGCCAAGTCGGTAATGCCACAGACATGTGGGATTAACTGTATCACAGGCTCTCTTCTTGGGGATTTCAGCCGACGTAGTTTCGGTTATGTTAGTTTCTAGAGAAGGATGTAGAACATAAAGACCATTCTCCAGTTCCCCGTATGCGATGAATCTGTTATTTCTTTTAATAGTAATCGTATTACTAAATAAGACAGAATAACCATCTACACACAGTTTTGATACAGAAATCAAATTTCTTCTTAAATTTTGTACATAAAGATAATCTTTCAGTATAATAGTTCCTTCTCTAAAAGGTAATTCCACGGATCCTATGGCCACGGCTGCAACAGTTGCAGTAGTCCCCAAGTAGAGCGTGACTTCTCCTTCACTCAGCCTTCTGCTTACCTTGAACCCCTACAGTGAGTTACACGTATGAGTTGAAGCCTTGGAGTCAATACACCAGGATGCAGAAGCTACCAGCAGATTGGTTTCTATAACACAAGTTTCGAAATTACCTTTCTTGGATTCTAGGTAGGCAGGACAGTTCCTTTTCTAGTGACTAATCTTCTTGCAGAAATGACAGGCATCTGATGCCTTGTCCTTCCTCTGTTTCTTGGGTTTGGCAGCCTTCTTCTAGGGCTTTCTCTTTGCCTTCCTTTTCTTGCCCGATTTTCCAGTTTCAACAAGCATGGTAATGGGCTCATCCTTTTTAATCAATTTTTCGGCCCTCTACAACATATTGCTGAGTTCCTGCAAGTTGACGCTCAGTTTGTTCATTTTGTAATTCATGATGAATGGATTAAAGGATGAAGGCAGAGTGTTGATAATAGCATCGACCTATGTTACCAGATCCAGCCCGGATCCAAGAGCCTCCAGTTCGTTTATATAGCCCATCATCCGGGGAAAATGGTCGTGAACCTATTGGCCCTTGGACATCTGCGCGGCCATGAACTGTTTCAAGACATTCTTCCGAGTAGAACGATTCTGCTCTTCGTACATTGTCTTGAGACTATCCAATACATCCTTAGCAAATTCGATCTAATCGAACTACCTCTGAATTGGGTTGTCCAAAGAGGCAATGATATAGCAGCGAGCAAGGGAGTTTTTCTCCACCTATTCTAGGTATTCTCTTCTCTGGGCCCCAGAAGCCCTATCTCTCGAATGATCCGGGGCAGGATTCTTGGCTACCTTATCCAATTTCTCAGAGATTAAGACCAAACATCAGTCCACAACCTAATTTGATTCATGTTCATTACATAGATATGGATTTTAATCTACGTTCCATTCCCATTTATTCATCTCTGAGACTTCCTTCCTTTCTCAATGACGGAGACTGCGGGTTGTCTCTGGAAATGTGGGAAATCACATAGGGTGCATGGAGCCAACTGTTTCATCTGCATAACCCCACCACCTTTCTGTGAAAGATCATATCCACTTATCATATGAGTTTTCCCTTTGGCCTCTGTCAGACAAGGTTCAGAGCCGTTTGCAGGAAAACCTTTCAGTCCAGTGAATGCTTACCCATCATATTTGTGAACGCCAAGGTACCGTGAGAGAGTTCCCATTTTCTGGTGAAGCCCCTCCCACATTGGTCTATGACGCCCCTATCATCTTATGAAACACTCAAACAAGCCCAACAACAAATGGATAGCCCATTTTCTGGTGCATTTCCTCTATACTGAAGGACCCATCCTCTTGCTAATGATGGAAGGCCTTTAGGAGAGTTCATCATATGAATCTCCCTATCACATGCACTCATATTAGCTGGAGGGAACAGTTAATTATGCACTAGTTTGATCTAGGTCAAACCAAAGTGGCTCCCACTGACTTTCATAAAGCCAGATTTCGGTGGGCCTAAATCGTCTAGGGTTCCACACGTAACCTCTCCATGAGGTGTGTGGCCCACCACTGAGGGAGTTCATCCAATGACCAAAAGGGACTCCATGGCAATGATGTGCATTCATCCATGGTGTGCGCAAGAGCCACTGTCGATCGAGCAAGAGCCACTGTCGATCGATCACACATCCATACATCACATGCAAGGATAAATTGATCCAATCAATTAATTATTTGTAAAGCCCATTTGAAGACCATTTTAAATCCATAATATTAACCATTAATATTATCTAGGTATATGGGCCGAATTAGGGTTGATGGGTTCGGCCCATATAGCTTTATCCACAAAGTGGACTTTTAGCAGTTTTAACCATTTAAAACTGGGCCTTTACAGGTTGGGCCGAATTAAGCATTTAATTAAATATCAATCCTCAAGCCCATTAGTGGGAAAATTAGGGTTGACCTTCAGTCTTGACCGAACCCTAGATTTGGTCCAAACAATTTGAACCAATCTTGGTTCGAATGGGTCTAGGGTTTGATCTTTAATTAAATCTTTAATTCAAGAAAATAATCGGAAATTAAATACTAATAAAAGAAAATCTAGAATCAGTCAAATAGGGTTGTTCGCACAATCCATCCTGCAAAACAGAGGTTAGATCACAGTTTGCAATTTCATAAACTGCAATTCGTAGATTACGATTCTCCCATCTACGAAATCTCCTTCTATGCGCCGCCATCTTCGATCCAAAATAAAATAAATAGAAATCCTAATTTCTATTAATAATAACATCAGATCGAATACCTATACATTCAGTCTACAAAATAAAAAAAAATTATTTTACAGACCAAAAGTAATAAAATAATCTTTAATCTACAAAATTGCAGGTTCCCAAGATTTCGATCTCCTCTCGTACGAACAGCCCATAAATCAAGAAAATCATAAACAACAATTCTAAACAATAATCAGATTTATATAAAATTAATTTCAGATTATTCGCCCATAATTTTGGTAACAAATTTCCCAAAACCCATATCTGCGCAAATTTGGTAGAACGCCTTCTGCCTATTTGCGCAGGTCAGATCTGAAATAAATTGGTTCAAGATTTGAACCTGGCTCTGATACCACTAAAGGGATGAGAGATCCATCGTATGGATGCCCAAATTTTGTGGAATAAAGGGGCGAATTTCAAAAATTTTTCTCTCCCTTTAACTGGGAATCGCATTCCCTATTTAGAAAATCATATTTTCAATGATCAATCTTGAACCATAAACTGAACCAGATCTGAACCAAAAGGAGTAGGAGAGGATTATAGCAGATACGGAGAAATAATATCTCCAACGAAGGTGTTCACGCCCAATGAAGGATCCAAAGACTGCTCACACTAAAGATGGCGCAGTGTAGGATGGAGCAGAATCAGCAGTGTTTTTCTCCAAGAACTTTGTCCTTCGCAAGAAACAGTAGAATGGCATGTGAGCACAACTTCCTATCAATTCTTTCTCAAAGAAATAGATGTCAAGATCGAATCTTGACTTTTCCCACAACTGAAGATCGAACTGGCAAACTGGGCGGCAAGAACAAGGAGGCGGCAAGAAAGAATTCTGCAGGGTTCCTAAATTCTTCCTTCTGTGATTTTTTAGCGCTGAAGAGGATGTGAGTATGTGTCTTCTAAAGGCTGCCGCCCCCTCCTTCTTTTGTAACTCTAAAGGATCAGCTCCAAATCCAATTAGGAGTTGTTGATCCAAAACATATTTGGATCAGACATCTCTTTAGGTGATAAGGATAAACCCTTATCTTATCTACATATTAGATCAACCTTCTCCTAATCTCATTAGGAGGTTTCTAGATGTGAGTCATATTCAGATCTGGACTCTCTGAGTGGATGGGGTTAAGACCCTATCCTATCTGCTAATCCATCTCAGAATTCACACATATTTAACTTATTAAATTAGTCCAGTTCGAAATGGACTTTAGGCCCATTAAGCTTATGTGCTCACTTATCCTTCCTAACTGCTGCCCAGTTCGGCTTCCATGTCTGGTGTGGAACCCAAGCATTGATCTACACATCAGCCACATTGGTTCAGCCCAGCCTTTGTTACATGGCTTGGCTGAATACACTAGTATGGACAGTGCACCCCCTGAAACCCATCAAATGGGCTCTATGGGCCCAACACTTATCCTAAGTGGTCCCTAGGCCAAACCACCTTGTAACACCCAGGGACGATGGGCACATGTAAGATTAGCCCATCAGCTATTACCCTCAATGGTCTTACACTTAACCTCTCAGCCCATAATGATTAAACACTGCCCGACAAGAGAGGACCTCTCACTCGGCTTCAAGGAACAGTGTTGCACTCTCTACTTATATGGATCCCGGGAATTAAAACATTTTGCAAACATTTTGGAAACCATAATACATATATACTTTTATATCTCATATAAAATTTATTTTGCAAAACAAGTCTCAACGATTGAAATCGGCTGCCGGTAGCCTTGGTTTCCATCAGTGAGAGTGCATCCCCGATCATTACCTTTGTCCGACAAAGGGGCTGATCCTGTCACTATGATCATCCACTCAGATGAATTCTTAGACTATCCCAACACACCCAGGTTTTGACCCCCGCTAAGGATCTCACTGATTGGTACATCAAAGACATCCCAATCCGACACTTAGTGCAGTATCATAATCGAGTCTAGGGGTCGGGTGTAACTTTCCAGTTTTGCCCATTAATCTCCAAGGTCCAGAGCAACACTGGAAATCTGCTCCAGTCCAAGGATTCAATTAATCCTACACTGTATGTGCCTAGGGTCTCACCCTAGCAGCTGAGACAGGCCACCCCAACCGACTTGGTGGCACAATAGTGTCAGCCTTATCAGGATAGGTCTCCCCATACCGACCCACTTGCTGTGAACATTCCAAACTAACACGAGTCTCAATAAGTGTCCAGTTTAAGGGTATTACATAGAAACATACCAACGGAACATGAATCAAATATGCAGTTTTATTCATTTACAATAAACTCATAGAGTACATTATTCTGATTGAAGCTAAGGGCATACAAAACTATCTAACAATTATGGTGTGTTACTGTGTAATACCCTTAAACTGAACTCTTGTGAGACTCGTGTTAGTTTAGAATCTTCAAAGCCGTTGGATAGATCTGGGGAGTTTTATATTGTCAAGGCTGACACTGATGTGCCGCCAAGTTGGTTGGGAAAGTTTGTCTCAACTGCCAGGCAGAGACCTGAGGTACATGCAGTGTGGGTTTTCTTGAAACCCTGAACCAGACCAGAATTCCAGTATTACCCTGGACCTTGGATAATAGATGGGCAAAACTAGAATGTCGGATTGAGCTGTCTTTGATATGCCAATCAGTCAGATCATTAGAGGGGGTCAAAACTTGTGTATGTTGGGAAAGTCAGAGAATTCATCTAAGTGGGTGATCATAGTGTCAGGATCAGCCACTTTGTCGGACAAAGTGAATGATCGGGGATGCACTCTCTCTAATGGAAAGCAAAACTGCCAACAATCAATTTCAACGTTTGAAATTTGTTTTTGCAAAATATATTTATATAGAGATATACATACATATATATATATATATATATTAAGGTTTCAAAATGTTTGCAAAAGGTTTTAATTCCCGGGAACCATGTGAGTAGAGAGACCAGCACTGTACCTTGCAACCGAGGGAGAGATCCTCTCTTGTCGGGCAGTGTTGGATTATTATGGGCTGAAGGGTTAAGTGTAAGACCATTAAGGGTAATGCCTGATGGGCTAATCTTGCATCTGCCCACAGTCCTTGGATTTTCATAAGGTGGCTGGACCCAAGGACCATTTAGTGTAAATGTTGGGCCTGTTAAGAGCCCATGGTGATGGACTCAGAGGTTCATTGTCTCCTACAGTGAATTCGGCCAGGCTTTGTAACAAAGGCTGGGCTGAACCCATGTGGCTGATGTGTAGATCAATGTTTGAGTCCCACACCTTACAAGGATAGGCAACTAGGCAGCAGGCTAAGAGGTTAAGTGAGCACATAGACTTAATGAGCCTAAAGCCCATTCAAACTGGCTTAATAAGATTTATTGAATAAGTGGCAGTTCTGGGATTTGGATCAGCTGATAGGAGAAGGGATTATCCCTATCCACTCAAAGAGTCCATATCTAAATAAAGATTTGGATTAGAAAACTCGTAATTTGATTAGGAAGGCATCCATTATATTCTTGTTGAAGAATTCGGTACTTGTTGAAGAACCGTCCTGTTGATTCTGTTTCACCTCACACCATGTCATCTTCGGTGGAAGCAATCTTTGGTTTTTTCCTTGGGTGTGAACACCTTCATTGGGAGTTAGTGTTACTCTATATCTGGTATATTCCTCTCCTACCTTTTGGTTTCAGATCTGGTCTGGTATGTTTTAAGATTGATCCTTAAAAATGAAGTTTTCTAAACTAGGGAATGTGATTCCCACATGGGGGAGAGAGAAATTTTTGAAATTTTGCCCAACCTTCCTGCAGAGTTTGTCCATCCATATGATGGATTTCTCATCCCTTCAGTGGTATCAGAGCCAGGTTCAAATCTTGAACCAAATTAAACCAGATCTGGATCCGCACAAATGGACAGAAGGCTTTCTGCCCGATTCGCGCAGTTAGCATTTTTATGGGAAATTAGTTCCTAGTTTTTGGCTGATTTATCTGAAATTAAATCTTTATAAATCTGATTTATATTTAGAATTGTTCTATATATTTTTCTTGATTTTTGGACTGTTCGTATTGTGGAGATCAAATTCTTTAATGGCGCAAGAAATCTGGGCATCTGTTGTTCTATTTATTCTTGGTCTGTAAGTATTTATTTTTAATTTTAGACAGAATGTATAGGATTTGAATATGATGTAATATTAATAGAAAAATAGGTTTTCTATTTTATTTCATTCGATGATAAAGCGGATTGCACAGAGGAGAAATTTTCGCAGATATGGGTTCAACCATCTGCGATTTGTAGTTTTGGAATCTACATACTGCGATCTAATCTTTGTTTTGCAGGGTAGCAGTCTTTCGAACAGCCCTCCTACTGATTCTTGATTGTCTTGTATCAATTATTTAATTTCAAATCATCATTCTTGAATTGAATCTTGAATTTAAAATCAAACCCTAGACCCATTCGACCCAGATTGGACCAAACTGGTCGGACCTAATCTATGGTTCGATGGGGGCTGTTCTCAGCCCTAAAAAATGATATATGGGTCCAGGAGTTGATGATTAATTGCAAGATGCAATTCCGCCCATCTCTGTAAAACCCAGTTTTAATCTGTTAAAACTACTTTAGCCCAATTCAGCATAAATGTCGAACTCCTCTTTGCAGTTCAGCCCATATACCTAAATAATATTATTTGATAATGTTATGGGCTTTAAATGAGCTTTACATATGGGCTTTAGAGTTATTTAATTGATTGGATCAATTATGGATTTCCTGCATGTAATGTATGGATGTGTGATGTGCTACGTTCCTGGGCCATACGTACTTGGCCCATGATGATTCGATAATGGCTCTTGCGCACACCATGGTTGAATGCACATCATTGCCATGGTGTCCTTAAGATCAGTGGATGATCTCCCATCATGGTGGGACCCACACCAGCTTCCTCCCCAAGAGGAACAGTGCGGAACCCCAGCCGTTAGTGCCCATCTAAATATGGCTTTATGAAAGCCAGTGGGAGCCACTTTGGTTTTACCTAAATTAAACTAGGGCATAATATTTCGTTCCCTCCACTGAAATATGAGTGCATGTGATAGGGAGATTCATGTGATGAACTCTCTAAAGGCCTTCCATCATTAACATGAAGATGAATCCTTCAGAAATGAGGAGATGCACCATAAAATTGGGCTATCCATTTGCTGTTGGATCTGTTGGATTATTTCATAAGATGATAGGGGCATCATAGACCAATGTGGGAGGGGCCTATCCTAAAATGGAAGACTCTCTCACAGTACCTTGGTGTTCACGAATATGACGGGTGAGCACTCACAAGACAGAAAGGTTTAACCTAAAATGGCAATGAACCTTGTCTGGCAGAGGCCAAAGGGAAAGCTCATGAGATGAGTGGATATGATCCTTCACAGAATGTGGTGGGGTTATGCAGCTGAAACAGTTGGCTCCACACACCCTATGTGATTTCCCACATTTCCAGAGACACAATTAATAGTCTCCATCACTGAGACAGGAGGGAAATCTCAGAGATGAATAAATGGAAATGGAACATAGATTAAAAGCCATATCTATGTAGATAACATGAATCAAATAAGGTTGTGGACTAATATTTGCTTTGCCTTTATCAGAAATGGCAAACGGTCAATTCGCTAAACTGTTGGATGACAACAAGCTTAAGGGCCCAAATTACGTTGACTGGTATCATAACCTTATGCTGGTCCTAACGTCCAAAAAATTGGACAAGGTAGCTAAGGACCCTGCTCCGGAACGTTCGGGTGAAAGGGCTTCTGAGGCCCGCAAGAGGGACTATCAAGATTGGGAGGAGAAAATTCTCTTGCCCAGTGCTATATCATAGCCTCCTTAAATAATCAGATACAGCGACAATTCGATCAGATCGAATTGTCCAATGATATCTTGGATAGTCTAAGGACAATGTATGAGGAGAAGAATTGTTCTACTCGTCAAAAGGTCTTAAAACAGTTATTGACCACACAAATGTCCAAGAACCAGTTAGTTCATGACCATTGTCTTAAGGTGATGGGATACATCAGTGAACTGGAGGCTCTTGGATTAGGGCTAGATCATGTCACCAAGGTTGATGCCATCCGAAACTCTTTGCCTCCTTCCTTAAGGCAGTTCATCATGAACTATAACATGAACAAGATAAATGTTAGCATCTAGGAACTCAGCAATATGTTGTAGAGGGGCGTGGAACTGATAAAGAAGGATGAGGCCATTGCCATGCTTGTTGAGGGTGGCAAATCGGGCAAGAATAAGAGGAGGCAAAGAAGAAGCCTCATAAGAAAATTAGCAAGCCTAAAAGGTAGAGGAAGGACAAAGCATTAGATGCTTGTCACTTCTACAAGCAGGCCGACCTCTGGAAGAGGAACTGTCCTCAGTACCTGGAGACAAAGAAATAGGGTAATTTCGAATCCTTTGTCATAGAAACCAATATGTTGGTAACTTCTGCTTCCTGGTGTATTAACTCCGGGGATTCTACTCATGCATGTAATACATTGCAGGGGTTCAGGACAAGCAAAAGACTGAGTGACGGAGAGGTAATTCTTTACTTGGGGACTTCAGCAAATGTTACAGCTACAGACATAGGGATTGTATAATTGTATTTCAGAGAAGGATCAATTACATTAAAAGATTGTCTTTATGTACCCAATTTGAGAAGAAAATTGATTTCTGTTTCAAAACTGTGTGTTGATGGATATTATGTTCTCGTTAGTAATATGGTTACTATCAAAAGAAATAACAAATTCTTTGCAAAAGGAGAACTTGAGAATGGTCTCTATGTTCTCCATCCTTCTCTGGAAACAAATATAACCGAAACTACGTCAAATAATAACCCTAAGAAAAGAACCCGTGATACAGTTAGTCCCACGTGCCTGTGACATTACCGACTTGGCCTCATTAACATAGATCGCATTACATGGTTGGTAAAGGATGATCCCCTGGATTTTCTAACCGTATAAGATCTCCCAACCTGTGAACCTTGCCTTCAGGGTAAGATGGCGAAATGGCCATTTAACGGTAAGCCTAAAAGATTGACAAGCACACTTGACCTTATACATACTAATGTGTGTGGTCCAATGAATGTTAGGTCACGTAACCAGCACGTTTATTTCATAACCTTTACCGATGATCACTCACGGTATATTTACGTGTACCTATTGAGACATAAGTCTGAATCTTTTGAAAAGTTCAAAGAATTCAGACAAGAAGTAGAGAAACGGTTAGGGAGACAAATTAAGACCATTTGATCAAATCGAGGTGGTGAGTATCTCTTTGACGAATTCAGGGACTACTTAAAGGACAATGGGATAGTTTCACAACTAGCTCCTCTTGCTACACCACAACTAAACGGTGTGTCAGAGAGGAAGAACCGGACTTTATTAGATATAGTCTGAACACTTCTCGTACACTTAGAGCTACCAACATCCTTTTTGGGTTATGCATTAGAGACTGACGTGAATCGCAGTCTCTAATGCGTAACCCCAAAAGGATGTGGGTAGCTTTGAGTGTATGAGAAGCGATCGGACCATATCTAATAAGGTCCTATTCCTCATCTCTGAAACACCGTTAAGTTGTGGTGTGGCAGGAGGAGCTAATTGTGATACTATCCCATTGTCCTTTAAGTAGTCTCTGAACTCGTCAGAGAGATACTCGCCACCTCGATCTGATCGAAGGGATTTAATTTCTCTCCCTAACTGTTTCTTGACCTCTTGTCTGAACTCTTTGAACTTTTCTAAAGATTCAGACTTGTGTCTCATTAGGTACACGTAACCATATCGTGAAAAATCATCAGTGAAGGTGATGAAATACACATGTTGATTTCGTGTCCTAACACTCAGGGGACCACATACATCAGTATGTATAAGGTCAAGTGTGCCTGTACATCTTTCAGGCTTACCGTTAAATGGACGTTTTGTCATCTTGCCTTGTAGGCAAAGCTCACAAGTGGGAAGATATTCTACAGTTAGAAAATCCAAAGGACCATCATTTACCAAACTTGTGATCCGGTCAACACCGATGTGGTCAAATCGGTAATGCCACAGGCAAGTGGAATTAACTGTATCACAGACACTCTTCTTGGGGATTTCAGCCGACGTGGTTTCAGTTATGTTAGTTTCTAGAGAATAATGTAGAACATAGAGACCATTCTCCAGTTCCTCGTATGCGATGAATCTGTTATTTCTTTTAATAGTAATCGTATTACTAAAGAAGACAGAATAACCATCTACACATAGTTTTGAGACAGAAATCAAATTTCTTCTTAAATTTTGTACATAAAGACAATATTTTAGTACAATAGTTCCTTCTCTAAAATTAATTTCATGGTTCCTATGGCCGCGGCTGCAACAGTTGCAGTAGACCCCAAGTAGAGCGTGACTTCTCCTTCACTCAACCTTCTGCTTACCTTGAACCCCTGCAGTGAGTTACACACATGAGTTGAAGCCCGGAGTCAATACACCAAGATGCAGAAGCTACCAATAAATTGGTTTCTATAACATAAGTTTTGAAATTACATTTCTTGGATTCCAGGTAGGCAGGACAGTTCCTTTTCAAGTGGCCAGTCTTCTTGCAGAAGTGACAGGCATCTGATGCTGTGTCTTTCTTCTGCTTCTTACCCTTAGTGGCTTTCTTCTGAGGCTTCTTTGCCTTCCTCTTTCTCTTGCCTGTCTTGCTAGCTTTAACAAACATGCCTACAGGCTGGTGAAGCCCCTCCCACATCGTTCTATGATGCCCCTCCCACATCATTATCGTAAGAGAGTTCCCATTTTCTGGTGAAGCCCCCCCCCCCCCCACATCGATCTATGACGCCCCTATCATCTTATGAAATACTCAGACAAGCCCAACAGCAAATGGATAGCCCATTTTCTGGTGTGTTTCCTCATTAAGGGTATTACACAAAAACATACCAAGGGAACATGAATCAAATATGTACTTTTATTCATTAACAATAAACTCATAATGTACATCATTCTGATTGAAGCTAAGGGCATACAAAACTATCGAACAATGAGAGCAGATATGGAATCAATGGAGACCAATGGAGTCTGGACTCTGGTAGATCCGCCCCCCGAGGTAAAAGCAATTGGTTAAAAATGGATATATAAGTGGAAGAAGGACCTCGATGGTAAAGTTGAGACCTAGAAGGCTCGTCTTGTGGTGAAAGGATACCCTCGAAAAGAAGGAACCGATTATGAGAAAACCTTTTCTCTCGTGGCCATGCTTAAATCTTTTTGGATCATGTTAGTTGTAGCAGCATACCATGATTATGTGATTTGGCAAATGGATGTCAAAACCGCGTTTCTGAATGGAGATCTTACTTAAGACATCTATATGCAGCAACCGTAATGTTTCATAACTGCAGGTCGGGAACACATGGTATGTAAACTCAATCGATCCATATATGGACTTAAGCAAGCTTCTAGGAGTTGGAACATACGGTTTGACTCTACCGTCAAACAGTTTGACTTTGAGAAAAATCCGGATGAGCCCTCTGTTTTCAGGAAGACCAGTGGTGATAAGTTTATGTTCTTGGTTTTGTATGCAGATGACATTCTACTCATTGGGAATGATATAGGAATGTTAACTACAGTGAAAGTATGGCTTTCACAGCAATTCTCCATAAAAGATCTTCGAGAAGCCTCCTACATATTGGGTCTTCGACTCTATAGAGATAGATCGAAGAGGATAATAGGATTATCCCAGTCTGCTTACATTGACAAAATAGTCAAGAGATATAGCATAGAGAACTCCAAGAAAGGAAGTGTTCCTTTTAGGCATGGAGTCACTCTCTCCAGGGGTATGTCTCCCAAGACTCCCGAAGAGATTGAGGGCATGAAAGAGGATCCCTATGCCTTAGCCGTAGGGAGCATCATGTATGCCATGCTATGCACTTGTCCTAATATTTCTTAGGCAGTGAGTATGGTAAGCAGATGCCACTCTAACCCGGGGTAGGAGAATTGGACCGTTGTGAAAAACATACTAAAATACCTTCGAATGACAAAAGAGTTTTGTCTGGTATTCGATGGTAGTTTACTATAGATCCAAGGGTATACTGATGCCGATTTCTAGTCAAATCCAGATGATAGAAAGTCTACATCTGGTTATATCTTCACGATAAGACCGTGCGTTGTTTACAGGAAAAGCAGCAAACAGGGGTCCATGGCGGGTTCCACAACCGAAGCCGAATACATTGCTGCAAGTGAAGCTGCCAAAGAAGCTATATGGATGAAGAAGTTCATTCAGGAATTAAGAGTACTTCCATCCAGCACATCACCCATTCCATTGTTGTGTGACAACATTGGAGCCATTGCTCAGGCTAAGGAGCCACGAGCCCACTCGAAGTCGAAGTACATCAAGAGGAAGTTCCATGTACTGCGGGAGATAGTTGGAAGAGGGGAAGTCCTGATTCAGAAGGTAGCATCAGTGGAAAATGTAGCAGACCCATTGACTAAGCCACTAACATAGAAAGGGTTTGAGAAACACGTGGAAAGCATGGGACTTGGGCTTATACCCGATTGGACCTAAGTGCAAGTGGGAGCTATTAGACAGTGTATACCCTAAGCTCCAATCAGAATGATGTACATTATGACATTTAATGTAAATGAATAAAGTATATATTTGATTCATGTTATTATGGTGTGTTTCTGTGTAATACCCTTAAACTGGACACTTATGAGACTCGTGTTAGTTTAGAATCTTCACAGTCGTTGGATAGATCTGGGGAGATTTATCATGCCAAGGCCGACACTGATGTGCCGCCAAGTTGGTTGGGGCGGCTTGTCTTAGCTGCCAGGGTGAGAACTGAGGTACATGCAATGTGGGTTTTCTAGAAACCATGAACCAGACCAAAATTCCAGTATTTTCCTAGACCTTGGAGATAGATGAGCAAAACTAGAATGTTACACCTGACCCCTAGACTCGATTATGATACTACACTAGGTGTCAGATTGGGTTGTCTTCAATATGCCAATCAGTGAAATCCTAAGAGGCGGTCAAAACCTGGGTATGTAGGAACAGTCCAAGAATTCATCTGAGTGGGTGATCATAATGACAAGATCAGCCCCTTTGCTGGACAATGTAAATGATTGAGGATGTACTCTCTCTGATGGAAACCAAAACTGCCGGCAGTCAAATTGACATGATTGCTCAAAGCTCCTGAAATCTAGCAAAAGAATTCCCAACTTCGCGCAGAATTTATTTGAGGTGATGTTATCGGGTCTTAGATACTAGTTTCCCTAAGACCCTCACCTCACTACCTCTTTTTCTCAATCCAGAAGAAGTTGTGAATACAAGTTTCCCAAGATTTCAAGGCTTTAAGCAACTTGAAACTAAACTAAAAGCAAATATATGGTGGAATGGGAGGCTTACCTCTTGTGTATGACCTTGAAATAAGCATTCCAGTAACTGAAAGGACTTCAAATGAACTTGAGCAAGGTAGAAACTAAGCTGGGCATTTTTTGTGTTGAGTATAGAAACAGGGGATGAGGCTTAAGATTGGCTTCAAGGATTTCGGGGTTTCAAACAAACTAAGTGTGTTAGAGGAGTTGAGAAACTCTCTTCTCCCCCTCAAGCTCGAGTTGGTCCTCTATTTATAGATAAAATGGAGGGAGATGGGTTTAAAACACATCCAACTACAGTGTCTGTAGCTTAGCAGGGTTTTTTCACTGAAATATGCAAGGATTTTGAGAGAAAGGGGCTTGCAGTTGACCATTCCTTCTTTGTGCAACAATTTTTTTCGATTTTGGGTGGATTCTTATGGGTTTCATGCGTCCAATGAGGGATTGGGGCATGCCAGATGTTGCAGCCCCGTATTTGGGGCTGATAGTGGCAAAAAACATAAATTTGAAGAACTTTTAAATCCTATTTTGTCTTTTCTTGATTTTAAGTACGGACATGTTTGGTATTTTGAGCTTTTTAAGCCTATTAGGCTCAAATTCATTAGTCCAGGTGTTTAAAGGGGGTTAAGTAAGGAGCTAACATCAGTCCCCTCCCACTTAAGATGCTATGTTGGACCGCTGATGTGGCAATTCAATCTGTTGTGTCAAAATGGTATATCTCCAATTTAACAATCAAATGGATGAATGTGGCTATGAAATTTGGTGTGGTGGAGTTTCTTGGGCCTCTGAACACAGTGGTGAAGTCTGATCGGACAAACGGGGTCAGGAAGATTGAGATCTGTGGCTGACAATTTCGGGTCAATAAGATTTGCTGAAATAGAATCTTTGTTTGATGAAGGGTCAAACAGGGGAATTTTGGGATGAAATTTGGTGGGTAGGCATTGTAAAACGTCATGAATCTGATGGAAGTGATGAATCTTTGATCAGAGGTATATATTTACTGGTTCAGTTCAGATTACAGTCTTATGGTTTTTCAATCAATGAGAGGGTCCAAAATGGAATCTTACTTTTTCAATGGTCAAATGGAAGTGTTTGGATATAAAATTTGATGTGTTAGGGTTCTTTGGGTATCTAAACATGGTGGTGGGGTCTAATTGGTCAAATAAGGTTTAGATGATGGAGATTTGTGACAAGTGAGCTTTTAATCAATAAGATTCGCCAAAACAGAATCAAGGCTTGATGTTAGGTCAAATGAGGGAATTTTGGGATAAAATTTGGTGGGTAGGTATGGATCAGGATTATGGGGCTTTTGGAAGGGTTTGATTGTGTTAAGTATATAAAGATCACGGGTTTTAGGTTCAACGAGCATCGTAGTGTTAAACGCGTCGAAATGAAATCTTTGATGAATGTTGGCTAAATCTAGGAATTTATGGTTAAAATCTTGTGTGATTGTTTGTTTGAGGGTTTTTTTCACGTGATGTATTTTGATCAGGTATCAGGTATGGTGATGTGGCATAATCAAGACCATCAAAAAGGAATCAAGTAGGTTTAATGGTGGATTTATGGGCATTTGGGCTAAAATTTGGTTTAACGGTGGATTTAATAGTGGATTGTAGGTAAGAGATATCTTCTTCAGAATTTTTTCGATGTTCTAGTTTGCAGCCTCTACTGCTCCATTCATTTGAGGTCGATAAGGGGATGAATGCAATTGCTTAATCTTGAAATGATTGCAAAGGGAAGTAACTTCCTTTCCAACGAAATTATTTCCATTACCTGAGATGATTTCACAAGGTGCTCCATATCTGGCAATGATGTTGCTCTTGATGAATTGAATTGTCTTTGTCATTGTTGGACGAGCTATGGACATTGCTTCTACCCACTTAGTGAAATAATCAATGGCAGCTAAGATGAACTTATGCCCATTCGTTGCAGGTTGCAACGGACCGACCATATTAATTCCCCACACTGAGGAAGGCCAAGGTGTAGTGAAACAATATACCTCCGAGGGAGGTGCATTTATCTTTCGATCAAAGACTTGAAAAGCATGAAATCTCTGCACATGTCGACAATAATCATCATCCATTGTCGTCCAATAAAATCCCATTCAGAGCAACTTTTTGGCCAACATGTGCCCATTCATGTGAGGGCCACATATGCCACCATGTGCCTCTTCCATCTTTCTTTATGCTTCTTCTTCATCTAAACATCTCAACCAAGGTAATCCTGGGGGACTTTCGATATAATACCCCTCTTGTTATGATGAAGTGCCCTACTAGCCTAGTTATAGTTCTTCTCACCTTGGAATCTGCTCCTTCTAGGAATGCTTGGTGCTCCAACAAATTTTTGATGTCATAGAACCATGGTTTACCATCTGACTCTTCATCTTCTATTGCGATTGCTAGTATGCTAGTCATGTAGGCAAGCTCACTATCCCAACATAAATCAATTGGTTCTACCGCCATGTTGAGAGGTAAATGCATGGCTGATCCCAGAGAGGCCAAAGCATCTGCAAAGCGGTTGTCCTCTCTAGGCAGGTAATTAAAGGAAATGCACTTAAACCTATTGATCAACTCCTTGAGATAGTTATGATACAATGCTAGTTGCTCATCCCGTACTTCCTAGTCACCCTTGGCTTGACTAATGACTAAGAAAGAGTCCCCATAAATTTCCAATTCATTGATGCCCTAGTTTAGTGCCATTCTGATTGCTCTTAGGCATGCTTCCCATTCACTTGTATTATTGGTGTTGGGAAAGTCCAAGCAAATAGATAAAGGAAAGTGAGTGCCTTGGGGGTCCACAAGGACCATTCCCGCTCCCCATCTGCTTTGGTTTGATGCTCCATAAAAGTATGCCTTCCACATTTTCCCCACTTGTATCTCCAAAATGGTTTTGTCAGAGAAATTTGTTGGGATTGTCTCATAATCCAAGGTGAGGTTATCAGCTAAGTGATTTACAATGGCTTGCCCTTTGATTGCCTTTTGTGTCACATACCTAAAGTCATATTCAAAAATGAGCATGATCCAACGAGAGACTCGACCAGTAACTGCTGGTCTCTCAAACAAATACTTGATGGGGTCCATTCTAGAAATGAGCAACACCGAATGAGATAACAAGTAATGGTATAGCTTTTGACAAGCCCAAATGAGGGCTAGACATGTTTTTTTGAGCATGGTGTACCTTGTCTCATAGTCGCAGAATTACCAACTTAGGTAGTAAATGGCTCTTTCCATTTTTCCCATCTCATCATGTTGCCTCGGTCATCCAACAAAATCTTCCTGTACTGAAAAATACATAAGCAAGGGTTCCCCAGGCCTAGGGGGATCTAACATTGACATTCTTCATTCCATTTCACTGGGGTATTCTTTCTTAGCAACTTGTAAATTGGTTCGCATATTGGTGTAAGTTGCGCTATGAATCTACGGATATATTGCAACCTTCCCAAAAAACTTCTAACTTCCTTTTCTGCTTAGGGAGGAGGCATATCAACAATGGCTTTAACCTTAGTAAGGTCAAACTCAATCCCTTTTTTACTAACGACAAAGCCTAATAGCTTTCCTGATGATGCCCCAAATATGCATTTCTAGGGATTTAACCTGAGGTGGAATTTCCTGAGTCTTTTGAAGAGCTTTGGGAGGTCCTTCAAATGATTTTTTTCCCTTTTGGACTTGGCAATCATGTCAACTACGTATACCTCCAATTCTCTGTGTATCATGTCATGAAAGAGCGTTGTCATTGCTCTCTGATAAGTTGCCCCAGCATTCTTAAGCCCAAATGGCATGACCTTATAGTAGAAGGTTCCCCATGGTGTTATGAAGGTCATCTTTTCTTTGTCCTCCTCTGCCATTTTGATCTAGTTATATCCTGAAAATCCATCCATGAAAGAGACATTTCATATCCGGCCATGTCATTAACAAGAATGTCAATGTTTGGTAAGGGAAAATCGTCATTAGGACTAGCTCTATTTAAATCCCGGAAATTCACGCACATCCTAACCTTCCCATCCTTTTTAGACACTGGTACAATGTTGGCTAACCATTCAGGGTAGGTTGCCACTTCTAGAAGTCCTGCTTCCAATTGCTTCTTAACCGCTTCTTGAATTTTTAGGGACCACTTTGGATGAAGCTTCTTGAGCTTTTGCTTTATTGGCTTTGCACTGGGATATATGGAAATCTTATGTACCACCAAGTCTGTGTCCAATCCTGGCATGTCTTTGTAGGACCATGCAAACACATCCCTAAATTCTTTCAACAATTCTATTATGTCAAGTTTCTGCTTTGGTATTAAATGGCACCCAATTTTTACCAGCTTTGATTAACTTATTCTGAGTCAACTTCTAATCTTCTCTCCTCTTGTCGTTCAATCTGATCAATGATACTTTGAGGAATCTCCTCCTTATGAGGTTCTTCCTCTATCCTCATGAGAGCAAAGTCTAACTCAAGGTTGAAATCATAGGCTTGTGAGATGGGTTCGGGCTCCCGTAAGATCAAAAGGAGGAATAAACATGGGAACTAAAACTAGACAAAAAGGAAATTTTTCCAAAAAAAGCGGTTAGGCCTAGGTTTTGAACCAAGGCTATCTACAGCTTAGAAGGCATTTTTCTTTCCTTCCCTATTTTTCTCTAGCTTATCTGATTTGAGGACTTGGGTGCTACAGCTTAGAAGAAACTGAATTGTAATGGATTCTTCATCTGCCATCTATAGTTGGGGCTTTTTGCATGCTAAGAATTGGCACAAGTCGGTTTTGTACCCCTGCCTGTCAACTGGGAAGGCAATCTCTTCCTCAATGGGCATTCGTAGGAGATAAGCTACCTCTTCTAATGTTTGACACATCTCAATTTCTCCAAAAGGGAAGACCATTTATTTCAGGATCCCAACTTTCAAAAGCCGCGTTAAGTATTGGCCATTCCAACTGCACCAATGATAAGTTCATAACATTTTTCCAACGGGGTGCCCCTCCAATGGCTCTAATGTCATCTGCTTTTGCGAGAATCCGGTCTTTAAGGGGTGCACAACATCCTGGATATTCAAAAAAGGCTTGATCCATTTTCTGTCAAAAGAGGAAGAAGAGGGTTAGTTTGCCATTATTGTAACACCCTTAGTTTTTAAATAAAAGAACATGAACACTAATGATGTATCGTTTAATACTAATTAAAGGTTGATTAATCATTTAGCCATATTTGTACTTACTGGATACCTCTAGACCACAGTTACGCAATAGAGTAGAAAATCTTTTGGTATTGGTTAAAGGGATGTCAGGCCCTTTACCATACGCTTGCCTACTAGACATAACAGAGCAAAGCCAAAGTGCATCAACTAAAAGATGAAGTATCTTTTGATATTGGTCAAGAGAGGGTTAGACCCTTGCCATATGCATACCTACTAAATACTCCAAGAAATAAGGAAGGTCGAAATGTTCTTTTGTTGCTACTTCTCAAGAGTTGAGCTCTTAGAGTAATGCATTTACTTAACCTTGAAATGGTATAAGATGAACAATAGTAGAAGTCAAAATGGCCTTTTGAATCTATTCCTCAAGCGTTGAGCTCATAGAGTCATGCATCTACTTAGCCTTGAGATGGGTATAGGATGAACAACAGTAGAAGTCAAAATGGTCTTTTGATGCTATTTCTCAAGAGTTGAGTACATAGTCATGCATCTACTTAGCCTTGAGATGGGCATATGATGAAGCACATAAGAGGTCAAATTTGACCTTTTGATGCTTCTCCCCAATAGCTAATCTCATAAGGGCATGCATCTACTTAACCTTGAGAACAACAATCTTGAGTGGCAAGATAGGTTTTTTCTTAAGTATTTCAAATAGGATCTTTAGATTTAGAGAACTTAATGGATTTTATTCTTGATTTCAGATTTGATTGAATTTTTAAACTTTTATCTTGGGTGTAACATTGATAGCTTAAAGGGATTTAGGGTTTATTTTGATCTTACTCCCAAGGATGGCAACCACATAGTGCAACACTCTTAGTGTCATAGTCCTAATTATGCTAAGGTCCTTTTATCCTACTTCCATCTAAAGCTCTTATGTATGGCTACTCTAAGTGTAATGCATGAAGTTGTTGGGGGAGTTCTAGACTCTAAAGTTCCAACAATGTTGCTAACCTTCAAACCTCCACCCATGGACAAATGGGTTTCTTTGGTTGGTGGCTAGTTTGAAGGTTTTGGTGGAGCCTTTAAAGACCAAAATCCAAGGGCACACACTGTGAGTGTGTATGACTATGAGAGTGTGTGTGACTGTGAATGTTCAAGCATGCAAGAAAATTGAATAGGAAAGCAACAAAATGAAAGAACAATGAGAAAATGCAGCTACATGTTTAAGTTTTCAAGCAATCCTACAAGTTTCTAGGTGGCCACATTTGGGGATCTAATAGAAGCTAAGTTCTCTTGATGCTTTTTAACTAAAACAAATAGGAGAAAAGAGTAGAACAAGGAACGAATGCAATTTACTACTACCCACAACTAAGCTAAACACATTTAGTTATAGAGAAAGCAAAAACTACAAATTTTGAGAGATTACCAAAGGAAAAGAAGGGGAAAAGAAACAACAAAAAAAAAACAAAAAAGGAAAAAAACAAGGGGCCTGGCATCTAGAAACTGTATGATTTTTTTACTATACCGAAGGTTGGTCACGATAGACACTTAGTGCGTTACGACATGGGTTGCAATGCGGTAATAGGGCGCGGGGAGGTTAGATGGGTGTGATTTAGGTGCGACGAGCAGGAAGGAGGTTCGATGAGCAAGTTCTAATTTGCGATGAGATTGAATTGACTTCCGGTTTTGGGCTTCTGGGTTGCGATGAGCTTCTGGGTAGCGATGAAGTTTTGGGCTGCGATGACGTTCTGGGTTACGATAAAGTTCTGGGTTGCGATGAGGTTCTGGGTTGCGATGAAGTTGGGTTGCAATGAGGTTTTGGATTGCGATTTAATTGGGTTACGATGCGGTTCAGGGTTGCGACGAAGTTCAGGGTTGCGACGAAGTTCAGGGTTGCGATGAAGTTGGGTTACGATGAATTTCTGGGTTGCGATGAGGTTTAGGGTTACGATGAAGTTATGGGTTGCGATGAGGTTCTAGGTTGTGATGAAATTGGGTTGAACTGAAGGTGCGATGAGATTTTGGGTTGCGATGAGATTCTGAGTTGCGATGAAGTTCTGTGTTGCGATGACATTGGGTTGTGATGAGGTTCTAGGTTGTGATGAAGTTGGGTTGAATTGAAGGTGCGACAAGCTTCTGAGTTGTAAGGAGGTTGAAAGGAAGGTGGGATTTGGATTTTTGGGCTACGATGGAACTAAACCAGATTGTGATAAAGGTATGGTTCTAGGTGAAGTTTCAAGTGTGATTTGGCCCAAAGATGGTTTTGAGCGTACAAGGAGGAGATTACCCGCACCAGAGAATGTTAAAACGTGGTTTTGAACAGCGTTGGGAAGGTCTATCACGCCTAGCCTTCTTGAGGTGTGGTTTTCAATCACCAACCAAAGAAAAAACAATCTAAGCTTTAAAGCGTACGACAACTGAGCACGAATTTGAGCTAAAACGTCTCCCTTCAAAGGTCCTTAAAAGTCTCCAGTGGAGTCGCTGGTTGTGATCTCCGGGAAGCTCATGGCCGGCTCAAAAGAGTTAGAGTCGCCACCCATTTTTTAGAGGAAATGAGCCCTCATTTTTATATTCAACAAACGGTTTACTTGCCTTGATAGTGACTCTGTTTTCCGCCGAGGAAAGGCACTAAACCAAAAGGCTTTGGGTACCAAAGATTTGGAGAGGGAAGGTGTTAGCCACCCCACTACGGGAATAATTTAGTCTCAAATTCTAGCAAGACACGAACTAACACGATTTCTCAAAGCTCCTGAAATCTAGCGAAAATGTTCCCAACTTCGCTCATAATTGATTTGAGGTGATGTTATCGGGTCATAAATACTAGTTTCCCTAAGACCCTCGCCTCTCTACCTCTTTTTATCAATCCAGAAGAAGTTGGGAATGCAAGCTTCCCAAGATTTCAGGGTTTTAAGCAACCTGAAACTAAACTAAAAGCAAAGATATTGTGAAACAGGAGGCTTACCTCTCGTGTACGACCTTGAAATAAGCTTTCTAGCAACTGAAAGGACTTCAAGTGAACTTGAGCAAGGCAGGAACTAGGACGTTTCTGGTGTTGAGTCTAGAAAACAGGGGATGAGGCATGAGATTGGCTTTAAGGATTCTAGGGTTTCAAGCAAACTAAGTGTGTTACAGGAGTTGGGAAACTCTCTTCTCCCCCTCAAGCCTGAGCTGGGCCTCTTTTTATAGAGAAAATGGAGAGAGATGGGTTTAAAATTCGTCCAGTTATAGTGTCTATAGCTCAGCAAAGTTTTTCATTGAAATAGGCAATGATTTTGAGAGAAAGGGGCTTGTAGTTGACCATTCCTTCTTTGTGCAACAAATTTTCTCGGTTTTGGGTGGTTTCTTATAGGTTTCATGCATCCCGTATTTAGGGATGATAGTGGCAAAAATCATAAATTTGAAGAACTTTTAAATGTTATTTTATCTTTTTTTTTATTTTAAGTAGGGGCATGTTTGGCATTTTGAGTTTTTCAAGCCTATTAGTCTCAAATTCATTGGTCCAGGTGTTTAAAGGGGGTTAAGTAAGGAACTGACGTCAGTCCCCTCCCACTTAAGATGCTAGGTTAAACTGCTGATGTGGCAATTCAATCTGGTGCGTCAAAATGGTATCTCTCTAATTTAATGGTCAAATGGATGAATCTGGATATGAAATTTAGTGTGGTGGGGTTTTTTGGGTCTCTAAACACAATGGAGAGGTCTGATAGGACAAACAGGGTCGGGAAGATTGAGATCTGTGGCTGACAAGTTTGGATCAATAAGATTTGCTAAAATAGAATCTTTTTTTTATGAATGGTCAAACGGGAGAATTTTGGGATGAAATTTGGTCGGTAGGCATTTTTAAACATCATGAATCTGATGGAAGTGATGAATCTTTTATCAGAGGTGTATATTTACTGGTTCAGTTCATATCACAGTCTTATGGTTTTCCAATCAATGAGAGGGTCCGAAATGGAACCTTACTTTTTCAATGGTCAAATGGAAGTGCTTGGTCATGAAATTTGATGTGATGGGGTTCTTTGGGTCTCTGAACATGGTGGTGGGGTCTGATTGGTCAAATAAGGTTTGGATGATGGAGATTTGTGACATATGAGATTTTAATCAATAAGATTTGCTAAAACAAAATTAAGTCTTGATGTTAGGTCAAATGAGAAAATTTTGGGATAAAATTTGGTGGGTAGGTATGGATTATGGGGCTTTTGGAAGGGTTTGATTGTGTTAGGTATGTATAGATCCTGGGTTTTAGGTCCAAGGAGCGTCGTAGTGTTAAACACGTCAAAATGAAATCTTTGATGGATGTTGGCTAAATCCAGAAATTTAGGGTTGAAATCTTGTGTAATTGTTTGTTTGAGGGTTTTGTTTCACGTGATGGATTTTGATCAAGGATCAGGTATGGTGATGTGGCACAATCAAGATCATCAAAAGGGAATCAAGCAGGTTTAATGGTGGATTTATGGGCATTTGGGCTAAAATTTGGTTTCTTAGGGTTTAGGCATGTTTTAAAGTGATTGATGTGGTCCAATTGGGCATCCAAAATGTAGGAGATGGGTCAAAGAAGGGATCAAGGAAAAACTGGGTGCTAACAATATGGATAGAAAATTGAGTTCCAAAGTGGCAAGTCACACCCAATCCAATTTCAAATTGAGTTCCAAGCTAAAGGTGGTGCAACTCCAATCAAGAACTCCATCTAAGCAACTTCTATGAATTGATTTGAAATCTAAGTTCACTCTTTTCTTAGCAGTTGTTAGTCACTTGAGGATTCTGGGTTTTTGTTGGAAGAACACAGAGAAATAAGAGAAAAATCTCCCTTTAAGGCTTGGTCGAACACAGAGAAATAAGAGAAAAATCTGCCTTTTAAGGCTTGGTCGAACTAGAGTTTTTGAGTTATGATAATGGATGATAATCTCTCTCAAAATCCTCTCCTACTCTATCTTTTATAGAGTTGGAAAGTTATAATCCTAGTATGAGTTTCCAAATCTGATTTCTAACTAAATTATAAGTTGTGTAAATTAGAAACCCTCCTTGTGAGTTTCGAGAAACTCATGATTGGCTCAAAGAGGAATCACCACCCTAGTCTGAAGAACTAGTGTCAGGCCACTTTGAATAAAGTGGCTTGGAAGGCCTAGTACGTCATGGCATTAGAGAAGTTAATGGAGGAGCGCAATTTCTTGGAAGCTTTCAATGTAGTCCATCAATTAGGTTGTTCCATCATAACTCTCCAAATTCAGTGGGAATGTCTCCAAGGTGAATACATCTACAAAGGTGGTCTCTAGCAAGTGGATGTGACCTGAGGAGGCGTCTACTCTACCCTCCTTTTCACTTGATTTCAATGTGGATTAGGAGGCAAGTTTATCAAATCTTTTGTCATGGTCGCTTAATTACTGGGGGGTTACTCGTTAGTGTTAATTTGAAGATTGATTATATTTGGAGCATAATGTAGCGCCAGTATGATGACTGATATTGGTGCAACATTCAGTGTTGGTATGTGATCTCAGTTTGGAAGGAGTACAAATGCAAATACATACAGTACAAATGCATACAAAATATAAAGTTTTGCACTCTACATATTTACATTTATACTCCTTCCAAACTTAGCCTCAAGGATGGTCAGTCGATGGACCTTTGGCTAAAGTGCTACTTAACATTAGTGGGACAGCCGTTGGGATGTTAGCATCCCACTAGTTACCTCAAATTACGCATCTTAGCGGTCCAAGAGAGCCACCAGTTCCATCAACTACAAGAGTTGTTCTTGAGTGACATGAGCTTGAGGAGCAGGTGAGGCGCTTCACCTCAAAGAAGGGCGAGTCTCCGATCTAGAGTTGTCCACATGTAAATTTAATCTATTGGTCATATCTATTTAAGGCAAGGTTTTTAAAATTCAACCGGACAATGAATCGGTCAGGGTCCGTTTCTTAAGTTGAGTGGTCTGACCATTCGAATCAAACGGACGGCTCACTCTGATAAAAAAAATTAAAAAAAAATTAAAAACAGCCAAAACTGCTTAACGGTTCGAACGGTTTGACCACCCGAATCAGCGGTTTATTGACCAAATCAACATTTTTAGGAAAATTAACGGTTTTAGAATAAAACGAAACCGATCACCTAACCGGTTCCCAATTTTTCCAGTCCAATCCAATTTTATAACTATGATCTAAGGTCTGTTGTTACCACAAACAATGCCAAGTGATGTTGCCAAAGTTGACAATGAGTGTAAATCAAGAACTTTCAAGGTAAATTTGGCTGAAGATACCATGCAAGTATAAAAAGACATCAAAGGCCCTAAGCCCTAAGGTGTAGTCCTAAGGATAGTGACTCCGACATTTAAATACAGTATACATTAGAAGTATACATAAGAGAAATACCTAATGTTTTCTTATCCTATTTATTAGACGAGAGTATGCCGTACGAGACCTTGTTAAATGTGGTGTTAAGGGGACTTTGTAACATCTCTACACATCAGGTCGAATTGATTGTAACATCTCTAGCTCCACTAAGAGCAAAGACCACGTAGTCAATAGTTACTCTGGCATTTAATGAATTTGAAAGCTTAGTCAAAGGGGATTGGGCAAAATCCCATAACTACCCTCCAAGGTCTATGAAAAGATGAGGCTTCCCTCCAAGGCCAAAACATGTCACACACTGAGTGACGTGAGCATTTTTGGCAATATCAACTCCAAACCATTATAAATCCACGTTCAACCATTGCAAACCATACTCAATCAATACAAATTAACGGATATCCAACTACTACAAACTCATACTCAACTCACAAAGCAAAACTCAACTTGTACCACTAAAATTTATCAAAATGACAAAAGCTTTAAGTTTTAACTTTTTAAATCATCGCCCCATTGTTTATAACTCACCCTTAACAGCGAGTTCAAATCAGGCCCCCTACAAGATTGCCCCCCACAATGTTCCACAGTACATCCTCGTCGTTAGACCTGTTCATGGGTCGGGTGGCCCGACGGGCCGACTCAGTCCAGCCCGACCCCCGGACGAGCTTGAACAGGATTTTTGGCCCACGGGTTTAACTTCGGGCCAAAAAGCTCGGCCTGCATAAAATTCGAGCTGGGCTCGGGCTTTGCCAAAATAGCCCGATCCGAGCCCGGCCCGGCCCGACCTATAGTTAAACTTAAGTAAACCTGGCCCGACCTATAGTTAAACCTAAGTAAAAACCCTATGTGATGTCTATTTGAATAAATTTTTTGATTTGAGGTCATTGATTCACTTGTAGATCCATTGTTCACTTAAATAGGGGAAAAAACATTTAAATTAAAATAGAAAAATGTCAGAAAATTTTGAATTTCTTTTATTAGGTCGGGTTTCGGGCTCGGGCTCGGGCCCAAGTTGTAGGCCCGTTGGTCGGGCCGGGCTCGGGCTCGGGCCTAATAGTTTTCTGTTAATAAAGAGTCAAAGCCCGGCCCGGCCCATGAACAGGTCTACTCGTCGTGTATTAGGAATATCAATCTCTCGATGATAATACCAAAAATAATGATGCTATGGGGGTTGATTTAATCTCCTCAATAAGGGTGGCAACGAGTCGAGCTTTTCACGAGCTTCTCGAGCCCGGCTCAGGAAAAGCTCAGCTCGGCTCGGTTTCAGTCGAGCTTGAGCTCGAGCCTAGTTCAGTGGCTCGATTATTAAACAAATCAAGCTCAAACCTATTAGAGCTCGACTCATAAGGCTCACAAGCCGGCTCAAATATATATATATAATAAAAATATTATAATTATTAATTATTATAATTATTATTTTTTTAAATATAAAATATTTTTTTATATATATAATTGTTATTTTTATAAAATATTTTTTTCTAAATATTTTTATACAATATAAAATGAGCCGAGCCGAACTCAAGCTCAAGGTTCTGGCTCGAACCGAGAAACAAGCTGAATCGAGCCAAGCCGAGCCAAGTCGAGCCGAACTCGAGCTCAAAGTTCTGGCTCGAACCGAGCTCGAACTCGAACTCAAGCCTTGTAGAATAGTCCCGAGCCAAGCTTGAACCTGGTACTATTCAGCTCGGCTTGGCTCGAATCCACCCCTACTCCTCAACAGCTTCCTTGTTGAAAGGTGGTCAGATTTGAAGCTTGTAATCTCTCTCCACTTGGTGACCTAATATTTTGGGGAATATGTATCAGATTTGCAGCCTGTAGGACTCACTAATGTCCCGCATAAGGTGATAACTAAGATTATTGCTTTTAGATTAAACCACATGATGGCACACACTATCAAGATGCTTTCTTGCCTGGGTGACAAAATCAAGATAAGCTGAGTAGCTCTTTCAAACCTAAGAGAGGTCATTAACTTTCTTAAATAGATGTTTTAAATAGGGATGCCCATTATCTCCGCATCTTTTCATTCTGTTTATGGACTTACTTATCCCATGTACCTTAGAAGATGGAGACAGTCAATTTGCATGAATTCAAGCTAGCCAGGAACCGCCCAAAACTAAAACACCTATTTGATTTTTGCTGATGACATGCTCATTGTTGGTAAGTGCCCTATCTCGGGAACCATCACCATCTAAGATGTTCTTCACAACTTTGAGTGTTGTTCATCAGGTCAGAGAATTAATCTAGCTAAATGCCTAAACCAACCATTTACTTTAGTAAAAATGTGCATTAGAAAAGAAGTATAGTATCTATTTGGTATCGATGCTCCAGAAAACAGTGATACATCAGCACCACATCGGAAAAATGATGCTTTAAGAAATGCATGTTTGCTTGGAACTGTTTTTTCATAAAAAACAGTGTTCTAAGTCACGACTTGAAAATCGAGAAGGTGTGGTTTAGAGTAATGTCGAATTTGACGTTTTCTCATATTGCAGCTCGTTGTTGCCAATAAGAACGTGATGTGACAGTAACGTGGACTTCCTATAATGGGTATCAATGCTGAAAACAGACATGGAGCACTGATACCAAGTAAAAAATATTGTTGTTGTTCCAGAAAACATCCTATCTAGCAATAACGTTTTCAAACAAAAAAAAAATAACACCATTTTTTGAGAAAATGATACTTCTAACCCATACACCAACAACATCATTTTCTGGGAAACATACACATAATCAACTTGCTGAGGAAAGTTGGTGGAGTTTTATGGCGACGCAAACTCCACCACACTCTACAGGTGGTTTGCTCTCATATAAATTCAATAGCCCGTGACTTTTGGTTGGGTTATAAGAATGTACAATCTCATATTTAATTACATGCAAGGCTGGCATAGGTTTATCAAAAAGAAAGACAACGGTGGGCTAGCTAGGTATTCAAGATGTCAATCTTGAAAACAAAGACTCTATCATCAAACTTGGCATTTTCTCTATAAGCAAAGCAGTCTTTGGGTTAATCGATCTCGTCAGCGGTGAGGCTCAAATTAATATTTAAATGTTAATGAATCTTTTTAGAGCATAAAGAACACTCCTTACTTCTTAGTGTTCCATGCTAAATTCAAGAAATGATCTCTTAGGGTCCATTCATTTTTTTGGATTTTGAGAGGGAGAAAGTTTTGTCAAAGGGATTTTGGTTTTCATTGATCAAGATATTCATGTTCTTTTTTTTTTTAGATTTATGTAGAGTGCAGGGAAAACTTATCTTTCTTGAGTACCACTTACTCGAGTAAATGATACCCATCTCCCAGGTGGATAAATAACTTTACTATATAGGGAGAAAGTTACCAAAACCTGAATGGGACAATTTGCCCTTATTAATAATGGCTTTTTATAACTAAAACCATCATTGTCTTATTTAACTGGAAAATGAAAGAATATGGATAAATGCATTTACCTAAGTAAATATTTCCTGAAAAATATTTATCTAAGAAAATGTATTTACCCAAATAAATAATTTTCCTAAAAAGCAAACGTAGCCTTAAAAGGAACTAGGATGTTGATCTCAAACGGGTGTAACCCAAATGTTTTAAACGATCCATGGGTATCTAACACTATCCTTCAACACGACAATTCTCATCACAACGGTAAGGTGCTGGGACCTGATTTCGAGAATGGTAGATGGAAGACTGATCTAGTTTGTTCTATCTTTAATTCTTCAACAGTCAGAGAATTCTAGACATTGAAATCCCCTCTACTCCACTCTCTCATCAGGAACGTTTGGCTTGGATTTTAAAGCCCCATAGAAGATTCTCTAGTGCTCTATCCTATGTTAGTAAGTGATGCACTTGCTGACTCTTTGAGTAGTCAATTTGTAGAATACCAAGTGTTGCATTTGCTGACTCTTTGAGTAATCAATTTGTCTTTATATGGAGAATACTAAGGCCGTATTTGGTATCTGTATTGCAATTAAAATGCAGAAGACTAAATTTTTAATAACAAAAAGGAGATAAGTTCTTAAAATAAGAAATGCCAAATGCAGCCTAAGTGATACACTTGCTTCATCTTATAAGTTTCCAAAAACTTCCTCCTCGCATCCATGTCTTTATATAAAGCTAGAATGCTTCGACATATTCTGTCTCTCAAGAGTTACCTTGCCAATTTCACCAAGAAGATGGATAATCTTTGCTCACTTTGCACTGATTCAGTACAAGACATGGATCACTTGTTTCTTTATTGTCAGGCCATTTGACCCATTTAGTTTGGATCATGTTTAATTAGCTATTGGAATTGAGAAACACCTCCATTGCCGATGGCATTTTAGAAGGCAGGAGATCAACCGGTGGGTACAGGGTCAAAGAGACCCCCAGTGATGACATCAATTATTTTAGTTAGGGGTGCTCACAGTTTCAGTTAACTGTACCATGAGCCTATTTTTCAAACTGAACAGGTATCGGTTTTTGAAAAACCGGTAATTGAGACCGAATCGAAGCCGATTGGATAATTGATTGATCGATTTGGTTAACTACCAGTTCGGTTTATCGATTTTTTGGTTTTTCATTTTTATAATATATATTATAAATAAATTGTTAGACAGTTATATGCCCTTAACTCCAACCAGAATGATGTACATTATGAATTTATTGTAAATGAATAAAGTACATATTTGATTCATGTTCCTATGGTATGTTTCTGTGTAATACCCTTAACGTGGACACTTATGAGACTCGTGTTAGTTTAGAATGTTCACAGCCGTTGGATAAGTTTGGGGAGATTTATCCTACCAAGGCTGACACTGGTGTGGTGCCAAATGTTAGGGTGACCTGTCTCAGCCGCCAGGGTGAAACCCAAAGCACATGCAGTGTAGGATTAATTGAATCTTTGAACCGGATCAGATTTCCAGTATTGCCCTGGACCTTGGAGATTGATGGGCAAAACTGGAAAATTACACCTGACCCCTACACTCGATTATGATACTGCACTAGATGTCGGATCGGGCTGTCTTTGATATGCCAATCAGTGAGATCCTTAGCGGGGGTCAAAACCTGGGTATGTTGTGACAGTCCGAGAATTCATCTGAGTGGGTGATCATAGTGACAGGATCAGCCCCTTGTCGGACAAAGGTAATGATCGGGATGCACTCTCTCTAATGGAAACCAAGATTGTCGGCAGCCGATTTCAATTGTTGAGATTTGTTTTGCAAAATATATTTTATATGAGATATAAAAGTATATATTTGTTACGGTTTGCAACGTTTGCAAAAGGTTTTAATTCCCGGGATCCATGTGAGTAGAGAGTGCAACACTGTTCCTTGCAGCCGAGGGAAAGGTCATCTCTTGTCGGGCAATGCTTGATCATTATGGGCTGAGAGGTTTAGTGTAAGACCATTGAGGGTAATACCTGATGGGCTAATCTTGCATCTGCCCACAGTCCCTGGGTGTTACAAGGTGGCTTGGCCCAGGGACCACTTAGGGTAAGTGTTGGGCCCATAGAGCCCATGTGATGGGTTTCAGGGGGTGCACTATCCATAACAGTGTATTCAGCCCGGCCTTGTAACAAAGGCTGAGCAGAACCCATGTGGCTGATGTGTAGATCAATGTTTGGGTCCCACGCCATACAAGGAAGCCCAACTGGGCAGTAGTTTGGAAGGCTAAGTGAGCACATAACCTTATTGGGCCTAAAGCCCATTTTGAACTGGGCTGATTTGATCAGTTAAATGAGAGGCGAATTCTGAGATTAGATTAGCAGATAGGATTGGGTCTTAACCCTATCCACTCAAAGAGTCTAGCTCTGAATATGATTCAGATCTAGAAACCTCCTAATAAGATTAGGAGAGGGCTGATCTAATTTGCATATAAGATAAGGGTTTACCCTTATCACTTAAAGGGAATTCCGATCAAAATATGATTTGGATCAGCAACTCCTAATGGGATTAGGAGTGGATCCCTTTAAGGATATAAAAGGAGGAGGGGGCGGCAGCCTTTGGACACTCAACACATTCTGTCTTTAAAGCTGAAATCACAGAAGAGAGAATTCAGCATCACTACGCTAAATCTCTCTTGTCGCCTCCTTCCTGCCGCCACCATATCTGCCAGTTCAATCTCCTCTTGTCGGTAGGAGTGATCAAGATTGGATCTTGATATCAATCCTTTGTGAAAGGGCTGATTGGAAGCAGTGCTCACGTGCCGTCCAGTTGATTCTTGCGAAGGATCTAGTTATTTTGAAGAACGCTGTTGATTGTGCTCCATCCTGCACTGCGCCATCTTCAGTGGGAGCAGTTTTTGGTTCCTTCCTTGGGCATGAACACCTCCATTGGGAGATACTATTTCTCTGTATCAGGTATATCCCTCTCCTACTGTTTTTGTTCAGATCTGGTTCAGTTCATGGTTCAAGATTAATCCTTGAAAAATATGATTTTTCTAAAATAGGGAATACGATTCCCGGTAGGATGGAGAGAAATTTTTTAAATTCGCCTATTCTATTCCGCAAGATTCAGGCGTCCATACGATGGATATCTCCTCCCTTCATAAATGTATAAATATATTATAAAAAACTATATAATATAATATTATAAATAATATATATATACACAATCGATTCAGTTAACTACCGGATTTTTATATTGATTAACCAAAACCGAACTGGTATTTTCAATTTTTCAGAAATACCGAACCAAACGATTCGGTTCTAGTTCCGTCTCATCGGATTTGATTCAGTTCTTTACTTTTTCATTATCACCCCTAATTTTATCAAATTCTATATCATTCTATTCTTTGATATTTTGAAAGGAAATACCAGGTGTAAGACACTAATGGAGAAGGCCACGTTCATTTTGGGAAAAATCCCTAAATTTTTCTTCTTTGTGCAAATCAGGGATATTTAAACCAATAAATAACAAGTATGCAATAATGAAACAGAATAACCAAAAACAAAGCAAGCAACAGTAGTAGACACCAAGTTTTTACATTGAAAACCCCTCAATGTGAGGGTAAAAACCACGGGACCAAAATCCAAATCATCCACTATCAGCAATGAGAATGAGATACAATGTTTTTCTATCTAGTGAGAACTAGATGATGAATGATGATGGTCGTTTTGGCAATTCCCAGCTGACTAGTGTCTCAAATGCCTGGCTGAATAATCCCTACCTGGAAGGTGGCTTGGACGCCTATCTAAATGATTCCTACCTAGAAGGTGGGTTGGACGCCTAGTTGAATGGTGTCGAGCTAGAGCGGTGGCTCTGATGCCAAGTTAAATGGTGACGACCTGGAGAGGTGGCTCTGATGCCTAACTGAATGGTGATGAGTTTGAGAGGTGGCTCTGATGCCTTGCTAAATGGTGATCAGTTTGAGAGGTGGCTCTGATGCCTAGGTGAATGGTGACGAGCTAGAGAGGTGGCTTTGATGCCTACCTGAATGGTGGCGAGCTGGAGAGGTGGCTCTGATGCCTAGTTGAATGGTGGTGAGCTGGAGAGGTGGCTCTGATGCCTAGCTGAATGGTGGCGAGCTGGAGAGGTGGCTCTAATGCTTAGCTGAATGGGTGGCTCTGATGCCTAGTTGAATGGTGGTGAGCTGGAGAGGTGGCTCTGATGCCTAGCTGAATGGTGGCGAGCTGGAGAGGTGGCTCTAATGCTTAGCTGAATGGGTGGCTCTGATGCCTAGTTGAATGGTGACAAATTGGAGAGGTGGCTTTGATGCCTAGCTGAATGGTTACAAGCTGGAGAGTTGGCACTGATGCCTAGTTGAATGGTGACAAGTTGAAGAGGTGGCTCCGATGCCTAGCTGAATGGTTACAAGCTGGAGAGGTAGCTCTGATGCGACCTACAAGGAAACAATGTCAAAGTGCCCGAGTTGCTTTACCGAGGTAGGCACTCCGATGCTTAAGTTAGCAAATCAAAGATTTTAAGATAGCTGAATGTGAGAGAGTCAGAGAGCTGGGAGAACTAAATTGCGCATCTACCTAGGTCTCAGGGGTTGATGCCCTTATATAGTTGGGCTGTCGTGGGTTTCGCGAAATGTTCCTGGAATCCTCAGCCCACGACATAGGGGTCTGTTCCGCTTTGGAAAGAGGATAATGTGTCAGTTAATAAGGCTTACCGTTTCCCTCTGATTCGGGTGGGATGAGGATAAGGCCTACGATTACGCGGCATAATCCCGAAATGTTCGGAAACAACTGGCAAGCTTCTAGAGAGGTAGGTCGCCAGGTTGGCGGCAGAGGCAGGTCACCAGCTGGAACCCAATTTTGTTTAAGGTAAGTTGTCACCTAGGTGATGCTGGGATGTAGTCTAGCTGTTCTGATATGCCATGTGTCATGATGTCAGTAAAGGGCCAAATCTGCCCTCATCAATGAACACCAAGAAACCTCTTGGATTCCAACAACAAAAAAAATCAACAAAGTAAACAACAAATAGGAAACCTCTCACCAAAGGTGGAAACACAGCAATGGAAGCAAGAAGATATGCTAAAAACGGACTTGTCTTCTTTCTTTCAGCCCTTGTAAATCTCCTTATTCCAAACCCTTCTTCTCAAAACCCCTTCTCTGTTCTTTGTTATCTCCTAGAGAGCTGTTGAAGTTAAGAGAGTGGAGAGTGAACTCTCCAAATTCATTGATATCCAAAAGACGTATTGGCTTGCAAGAAAAGCCAAATAATACAAAAAGACCATTTTCACAAGACAAGCCAAATAATACCTCATGAGGAGGATAACCCAACAAATCTCCCCCTTCGACTCATGAGGAGGTCTTCTTCATAATCAAACCTGCCAAGCCTCTACAGAAATCAAACTTGTTCTTGAGTAAACATTTAGCCATCATATCTGAACCATTTCTTTCCGTATGGATCTTCTCTAACTGTAATTGCTTCTCCTCAAGAACATCTCTAATCCAATGATACCTAACATCAATGTGCTTGGACTTGAAATGAAAATTTGGATTCTTAGCTAAGTGGATAGCACTCTGGCTATCACAAAGAACAACATATTCATCTTGTATACCCAATTCTTTAAAGAATTGCTTCATCCATAAAATTTCCTTGCAAGTTTCAGTTGCAGCAATGTATTCAGCTTTTGTAGGGGATAAAGCAACACATTTCTGTAGTTTGGATTGCCATGACACAGCTCCCCCTACAAAAGTAAGTAAAAAGACCTGATGTGGACTTCCTAGAGTCAGTGTCCCTAGCCATGTCTGCATCAGTATAGCATTCCAACATTGTCTTACCACTACAAAAGCATAAACATAATTCAAAAGTGCCCTTGAGATACCTAAAAATCCACTTAACTGCTTTCCAATGCTCTTTGTCTGGATTGGCAAGAAATCTACTAACCTCATCAATGAACACATGGTTTTTACGGCTAAAGAGTATAGCACATTCATCACTTTTTCCTTTTCTTTCTCAATTGAAGGACTTTGTTCAAGACTCAACTTGAAGTGACCTACAAGTGAAGTGCTAACTGACTTGTCTTTGTCTATTTTGAACTTTTCCAATACTTTCTCAATGTACCTTTCTTGTGATAGCCATAGCTTTCCAGGTTTCCTATCACAAGAGATTTCCAATGCTATTCAACCTGTTAATATTGCTTATGTCCTACCCAACAATCAACATATCATCAAAATAGAGCAAGATAATGATAAAATCATCATTAGAAAATTTCTTAATGAATACACAATGATCTGTAGTTGTTTTCTTGTACCCATTGTCCACCATGAAAGACTCAAATTTCTTGTACCACTACGTAGGTGCTTGTTTTAACTCGTACAAGCTCTTCCTTAGCATACAAACCATGTGTTCTTTTCCCTTGACTTCAAACCCTTCCAGTTGCTCCATATACATGTCTTCTTCTAAATCACTATGAAGAAATGCACTTTTGACATCAAGCTGCTCAACCTCTAAATTCATACTTGTTGTTAGGCCCAATACTACTCTGATTTATGACATCTTCACAACTTGAGAGAAAATTTCATCAAAATCAATGCCCTTTTTTTCTAACCAAAACCTTTCACAACCAACCTTCCTTTGCAACTTGGTTGTGAATCTTTTTCTTCTGTTTTCAACCTAAATACCCATCTGTTCATAAGTGCCTTTTTGCCTTTTGGTAAATCCACCAAGTCATAAGTGCAGTTCTTATGCAATAAATCTAATTCTTCTTGCATAACTTTCAACCATTATTCTTTCTCTTTACTTTCTATAGCTTCCTCATGACATTGTGGTTCACCTACATCAATGAGCATAACATACTCATGAGGAGAATATTTCTTTGATGGCACTCATTACCTAGTAGACCTTCTCAGTTGTGGTTCTACTTGAGTTTGAGGTTGCTCTTGTGGCACTTGAGGAGCTTCTATGGGCTGCTCCCCCTCTTAATGATCAACTTCACCTAGGTTTCCACCTGAAGCACTATCATCATCAACCACATTATCTTGTAAGTCTTCTCTATTTTCATCATGCACAACAGAGGAAAGAATCGAATCCAAATCAGCAAAGCTTCCAAGCTTTGATTGTGACTTTGCAGTTTTCTCAAGTTCAACTATTTGGTCTTCAAGAAATGTCACATCTTGGCTTCTTATTAGCTTCTTGTCAACTGGATCCCATAACCTATACCCAAATTGTTCATCTGCATAACCCAAGAAAATGCATTGCTTGGACTTTCCATCAAGCTTGGACCTTTCATCTTTGGGAATATGCATAAATGCCTTGCAACCAAACACTCGTAGGTGGTCATATGAAACATCTCTCCCTGTCCACACATTTTTCTAGCACATCTCCATCCAAAACAATTGAAGGAGATAGATTAATTAAATAACAAACAGTATGCATTGCCTCTCCCCGAAAAGATTTTGGCAATTTAGCATGTGAAAGCATACACCTAACTCTTTTCTCAATGGTGCAGTTCATCCTTTCAACCATACCATTATGTTGTGGAGTCTTGGGAACTTATTGTTCATGCCGAATACCATTGCTTTTGCAATATTCCTCAAATATACCAATGTGTTCACCTCCATTGTTTGTATGGATGCATTTGAGGAGTTTTCCTATTTTTCTTTC
Source organism: Nelumbo nucifera (assembly GCF_055504915.1). Lineage (NCBI taxonomy): Eukaryota > Viridiplantae > Streptophyta > Magnoliopsida > Proteales > Nelumbonaceae > Nelumbo > Nelumbo nucifera. The sequence goes on from NC_142649.1 coordinate 32,198,578, forward strand.
AACTCTAGCATGAAAATGTTTAAATATTTCCAAGACCCCATTTTTTTATGTTTCACGGTATATGCCCATACTTTCCTAGATGCATCATCAATGAATGTAACAAAAGTAAGAGGCACCACCAAGAGACTTGGCTTTCATGTCACATACATCGAAATGAACCAATTCTAAGACATTTTTCTTTCTATGATGAGGATTTCTTTAAAAAAAATTCTATATTGTTTACTAGCAAAACAATGAACACATGAATCTAAATGCATACCTTTCAAGCTCGGGAGGAATTATTTCTTGGCAAGAACTTGAAGTCCTTTCTCACTCATGTGACCAAGCCGCTTATGCCATAGATTGTAGGAGTCTTTCTGTAACATTCAGCTGCCCCTTGCATAACTGAGCTTTCAGTCTATAAAGAGTACAACATCTTCGCCCCTTTTCCACTATAAGAGATCCTTTGGTGAGCTTCCATTTTCCTTCACCAAAATTGTTGTTGTAGTCTTCTTCATCTAATTTTCTTGCAGAAATTAGGCTGAAACAAAAATCCAGTACGTGCCTCACATCGTTGAGAACCAATTTACAATCAACATCGGTCTCTATTTGTACATCACCTAACCCCACAATTTTTTATGTGTAGTTGTTACCCATTTTTAATTACAACACCAAAATCACCTGATTTGTAAGTAGCAAACAGTTCCTTGCGTAGAGTAGTATGGTATGACACACCGGTGTCAATAATCCAATATGTGTCTTGGCATGTAAGGCTAAAAAGACTCTTCACATCCTACAAAGATCATAACCTCACCATCTGAAACTACTGCAATTGTCTCCTTTCCTTTATTTTCACCTTTTTATATCTTTTTGTCACTTCTTAATTTTCTGCATTCTCTCTTGAAGTGTCCCGGCTTATTGCAATAATGGCAAGTGATGTCTTTTCTTGACTTGGATTTATCTCTTGACTTGTCACAGTTGTATGGACCTCGGCTTTGACTTCTACCCTGACTTTCTGTAAGAAGTGCATCTAATTTACTAGTGTCCAATGATTTTCTTCTAATTTCCTCATTGAACAAACTGTTTCTTACCATACTCATTGTGACTTTTCCTTCAAGTGCAGAGTTACAAAGAGACACCACAAGAGTCTCCCAACTATCAAGCAATGAACTCAATAACAATAAGGCTTGGAGCTCATCATCCAATACCATTTTCATTGAAGCCAATTGATTTACAATATCTTGCATCTGGTTCAGCTGTTCAGTAATGGATGAACCCTCCTTGTACTTCAAATTTACGAGCCTTCTTATTAAGAAAGCCTTATTGCCAGTGGGGTTCTTCTCATACAACTCTTCCAACTTGTTCCAAAGAGGAATGGTTGAAGTTTCATTTGCCACAAGATGATAAATACTACCATCCAACAATTGTCGAATGCATGCAACGGCTTTCAAGTCAAGAATTTTTCATTGGTCACTTGACATATCCATGGGCTTGTCTTGTTTACCTTTCAATGGTGCATACAAGTCTTTGGAGAGCAACATATCTTTCATCTTTTATTTCCAAAGAGACCAATTGCTTCCATTCAAAGAAATCATCCTAACTGAATTTCCTTCCATGATTTGCACAAGAACCAAGAGCTCTGATACCACTTTGCTGGGAATAATCCCTATATTTTCACTGTGCAAATTAGGGATATTTGAACCAATAAATAACAAGTATGCAGTAATGAAAAAGAATAACCAAAAGCAAAGCAAGCAACAGTAGTAGACACCAAGTTTTTACGTGGAAAACCCCTTAATGTGAGGGTAAAAATCACAGGATTGAAATCCAAATCATCCACTATCAACAATGAGAATGGGATATAATGTTTTTTCTATCTAGTGAGAACTAAATGATGAAAACCAAGAAATCTCTTCGATTCCAACAACAAAAACATCAACAAAGTAAACAACAAATAGGAAATCTCTCACCAAAGGTGGAAACACAGCAATGGAAGCAAGAAGAGATGCTGAAAATGGACTTGTCTTCTTCGTTTCAGCCCTTGTAAATCTCCTTCGTCTTCCAAACCCTTATTCTCAAAACCCGTTCTCTGTTCCCTGTTATCTCCTAGAGAGCTGTTGAAGTTGAGAGATGGAGAGTGAACTCTCCAAATTCGTTGATAGCCAAAAAATGTATTAGCTTGCAAGACAAGCCAAATAATACAAAAAGGCCCTTTTTACTTGATTTCCCCTTTTTGTCCTTCTTCACTTTACTTCATTTGTATTTATTTATTTGGGGGTCCCATCTCATGAGGAGGACAACCCAACAGTTCAGACCATCTTCAGTCTCGTCAACAGCTCATGCTCAAATGTCCAATCAAGGACTAATTAATCATAAAACGGAATTAATCAATGTTTCAGGCAACCCAGGTGTACACACCACCTCCACTATACGCTAGATCTCAGTTTGGTCTGGGATTCTATTGAGGAGTCATGGTCTTCATCTCCTGAATTTTCTCTCGGCTTTCCTTCAACACAATAACTAGTGGGGATCCATGTGATGCACGGGTTTTGTTAAAATAACTTGAGGCAAAAAGAGTTAAGGTGCAGATTGAGTAGGTCTAATCTTAGTTTGATCCAACTCAACCAAAGATTTTGTACATATTGGACTTGAGTTTTTAAACTTCAAGCTAAATTTAGGCAAAAAAAAATGAAGTTTAACATAAATTCAGGTTGAGCTTGGGTAGCCTGAGCCGATTCGATCAATTTGAGCCCGCCCAACACTTTGTAATATACATATTTACATTTTATCAATATATTCTACCTAGAAATTTGGCCACAAAGCTCAACACATCCAATCCTAAGCCCCAACCATGATATTAGGTTAAAGCTCAAGTTAAGGCTAGGTTGGTAAGAGAAAAATTATTGGTAATTTTCAATAATTACTGATAATGTACTAATATATAATAAAAATAGAATGACAAAAATTAATGGTAATTTGCAAACCCCAGCATGAGTTTAACAACCCAAGGTTAAGCCCATGTTTACCAACTTAGGCCCAACCTGAGCTTAACCTAACATCTTGAGCTAGACTTGGGTCGTTGGATCGAGCTTGAACTATTCAAGGTTTAACCCAAGCTCAACCTGAGTTTAGGTTAGCCTTGAATTTTTTGGCGTACACCCATTTAAAAGTTTGAAAACTCAAGCCCAACCTGTTAAAAAGCTTTGGTTGAGTTGGGTCAGGCTCGAGTTAGGCCCACCCAACCCAAGCTACAACCCTAACTCCTTTTGCTTCAAATTCTTTTAACAAAACTCATGCATCTCACGGGTCCCCGCTAGTAATCAATAGCACTAATTTTACTTTATAGTTATTACCAATAACACTAATTAGTAAAAACAATAATATTTTAAGGTATTTTTAATTACTCACGAAAATAGTTAATAATGGATTTTAAATTTTATAATTAATATTTAAGAAATTATGAATAAATCTATAATTATCGTTAATAATTATTAACTATGTATTAATAAATCTTATAATTCTTATTTTATAAAAAATTACTGCTTCAATAGTAATATTCATTATATTATTAATTAATAAAACTAATATTATGAATTATTTAAAAAGTAATGAAATAATCAATTTAATTATTCATGTAAATAATTATTAAATTTTAAATTTTTATCTTAATAAAATAATAATTATTATTGGTGATTAACAATTTATTGGTAATATATCACTAACATTAATTATTAAAAACAGCAATATATTTTGGTATTAAAATTTGGTAATTCTGAATTAATGATGAATATATAAATAATATATTTTTACTTGAATCTTGGGAATTTTTAATTAATCCCAATATTCAAATAGTAAAAAAAACAATTAATTTAGTTATTCATGAAAAAAATTATTAAATTTTAAATTTTAATATTAATAAAAATAATTAATTATTATTGGTAATTAATTAATTTTGGTAATATAACACTAATATTAATTACTAAAAAAAATAATATATTTGGTAATTCTTAATAAAGAATGAATATAAATAATAGATTTAATTGATTTTTGGTACTTTGTAATTAATCCTGAAAATAATTAATTAATGTTGGTAAACTAATAGTAAAGAGTAGAAAATATTAGTAATTAATCCTAAAAATTTTAATAAAATAAAAATTATTAATTATTAGAAATAGTAACATTTTTTGGGAATTTTTAATTAACCACGAAAATAATTCATTAATTTTGGTATGAGTTATAATAAAATAAAATGAAATTATTAATTATAAACAATTTTTTATATACCATTCAAAGTAAATGGGTCGTAACTGGTTTGGATTAATGAAATTTATAGAATGAGGGGGGGGGGGGAGAGAGAGAGAGAGAGAGAGAGAGAGAGAGAGAGAGTCGTGTCTTAGTTACAAGTGGGGCAGTGGGGATTAATTAGGAGTATAAAAAAATTAGTTATGAGCAATATTTATAGAATGATGAGAGCTTTTAGGAATTAGGAGATGGCATTTCTTAAATATTTGGAAAGTTGTATTACAAAGGGAGAGAGAATAAGGGTGGGAAAATGAGAGTTTTAAGGACAATAAATTGGGAGTATGAAGGGATTTTAGGAGAGAGGGGATAAAGTGAGAGATTTTAGGAATATTTTTAGTAAAGAATTTTTAAGGATGGATGACTTGGTAGTTTGGGAGTGGTGGGAAGGGGGCGGGAGAGAATTAAGGAGAGAGTAGCATGGGGGTTTGGAGCGAGTTTAAATCAGCCCCCCACAATGTCCCACATCACATCCCTGTCGAGTATTGTGAACTTCTCCTGATGATGATATCATCATTTCTGGTATCATCATCAGAAGATGTTCCCAATATACGACTTGAATGTGCTGTGGGACGTCGTGGAGGGCTGATTTGCTCTCGTTTGGAGCAAGGAGAGGCATGGTGACATGGACCACCTTGCTTTATATATAGATAGATAGATAGATAGATAGATAGATAGATAGATAGATAGATAGATAGAAGGTTAGATAGACAGATGTGTAAATATTATGTTAAAGATATATTATTATATAACTAAATATATTTAAAATATTATTTGTATATTAATTTTCCTTTATTTTAATAAATACCTTTCCAAAATCAAAGTTTTAATTAAAAAATGTGGGGATTTAAGTCCTTGATGGGGAACCCGTCTCCATCGGGGTCCCCATCAAGGATGCAAGCTAAATTTTTTCCCCAATGGGGATCAAGGTCAAAGACAAGAATTGATTAAACTCGAAATCAGAACGTGGAGTATGAGCCCCGCTCCAAATCCACCCATTGTCGTTCATACCTGGGGGTCATGGCCCAAACCCATAAATATAGTTCCAATAATTATGGTAATTATAAATGTAGTACCAAATACTTATGGAAATTATTAAAATTAAGTTTTATAATTTAACTTAAATCAGTAATTAGTAGTAATTAAATTACCAAAATTATAGTAAATATCAAAATTACTGAAAATATGAAAAATGGATTTATATTAATTGAAGTTAATTTTCCACTAAAAAATAAATTTATATTATTGAAATAAAATTTTTAATGAATAATTTTTAATTAATAAATTTATATTTATTAATATTTTAATTAATTATCAATTTTCAGTAATTATTGATTTCAATAATTAATTTCCAAAAATTTATGAAATTAAATTACCAAAATCAGTAATTTTTAGTAATTAAATTTTCCAATTTACAAAAATTAGGAAAAAGTATAGTTTAGGTGTTGATATTTAATGAATAGTATTCAATAATATCAATAATTATTGAAAATAACAAAAATATTTCAGAAATTAATTTAACCACAATTTTTTGGATTTTAGTTGGTTTATTCATTGGGCATGTAATATAGATAAAGAGTTGTTTTAGGAGGAATTTTAGGTGGGAGAGATAGTTTAGGAGAAATTTTAGGAGGGGTGTTGGCTAAGTGTTTTGAGAACTTAGAGAGAGAGAGAGACAGAGAGAGAGAGAGAGATGGAGTGGGACTCTAATGAAAAAGAGAAGGCTGCCACGTTCCTACATGGATGGGTTAGGTTTTAGGCAAGTTTCCGTTTGTGTGTGGATTGGGAGAGATGGAGATTTTATGAGAGATTATAGGAAAAGATTTCCTAAGTTATTGGGTTTTCTTCCTAATTTAATGGGGCAAAAAAGGAGAGATTGACATGCTAGGTGGCAACTCTATGGGCTTTTAGAGGGAATCTTGCACCCTCTCTAGAATTGCTCGGTTTGGGTAACCAAGCAAGGAGAGGGCTACTGACGTTGCAAGCTCTACTTTAGTATATATATAATATAATAAAAGAAGAAACAAAACATTTAATTAATTATTGAAATTAAAAATGTTTCCCAAATCCCAATTGAAACCACATTTTAATTTCATTTCCAAATGACTCCTCTAAGTCAGGGCCCGTTAGCTAGACACTTTAACTTCAGTGAATTGAATCCTATTTGGTTGGATGAATTTAGCTCAAAGCACACAAGAAACGACCACATATTGAAAATCATGAAAGTTGCCTTCATTTCTTGCTCTGGTCTATCATTTCTAGCAATGGTATGCTGACGAGGCATCTAAGATCTAACTAGTTGGAGACGATGTAACACAAGTAGATCACCCCTGAGAACCCCATCTTCTTATGCTTTTTTTAGGTCTTTCACCATCTTCCTCTGAAACAGTTTGAATTCCTGGTGCGGTACAAGACGACTGGTACTGGTATATGTGTTGAATTTTTATGTTGTTTTGTAGATCTATTGTTTCTTCTCATTGTTTCTTAAATCTGTAGTGGTATGTATCATAATTTAACGACCCCATCTTAATCTTGTGTTTTTGTTTCCTTTTCCAGTCTCTCGCCATCTTCAGATAAAAGAGTTCAACTTGCGGCCGTTGCCATGAAAGACCAATGTAAAGGTCTTGGCATTTGGCAATTTGGCCTACACGCCGTTGCAATAAGAGGACTGATATAGTCGTTCAATCTTTTATTTTATTTTGTTTTTTCCTCTATGTGCTTTAATATTGTATTTACATCTCCAATCATAAATTATCAACCAAAAATGTAAAAAAAAAAATGAAAAGTATCGATTAAATGAAAGTAGGAAACTCTCGAAACATATTTTTCTGTATCGAGAATATTGTTGATTCTTTGGATATCTTATTCTTTTTATTTTTTCTAGACGATAATAAATGACAAATGTTACAATCACATATTATCGTTTAGCCAAGTCAAGTATCTAGCTATTCGAACACAACAAAAACACACACACACAAGGCTCAGATATTGGCTGAAGCTCGACAATTTAAAAATTAAAAAATAAAATTTTTACATATAAAAATTTAAAATATTACATAAAAATTAAAATATATATACTTAATTAGCCCGGCAAGCTTAGAAAACGAAGGCTTCATTATGCTTGAGATCAGTTCAATTAGCAATACTAACTTATATTTTGAATAAAAACTCAACTTTAAACTCGGTTTAAACCCAACCAAATCAAGTTACATGAACCAAGCTCCAATAGCTTGTAAAAAGCTAAATTCGTATCCACCATTGCATATCAACACTCTGAAGTTTGAACCCTCATTTAAGGTCAATTAAAAATTGAATCTGGCATTATTAATGTATTTTAAGTTCATACAAGTTTCCCTGCTTAAATTTCTGCCATATCAAAGTTTCCTTCTAATTCTATTTGAGATACTATTCTTCTCAGGGAAGTTCAAGCTCAATCCACCAATGAAATCAATAAGTAGAAGCGAATCTAAACTGCTAAAGAATAGCCGAACCTTAACAAAGGCCTATACAGCTGGCTCATTGATGTTGATCTCGAACACACCTGATGCTGATGCTGGGAGTGAGCTTTCTTTTCTCTATTTGATACCACCTTGTTCAACAAAATTAGATGCATATCCCTCCCATTCAAGTTACTGCAATCACTTCCGCAAACAGAAATTACATATAATTGCAAAAACAAAAATATTAAAATCGCTTAACTATAGCCTTAAAAGGGCCACTGAAGAATTTTCAATTAATTTGACATCCTCCAGACGGAGAAGCTTGAGTGCGCATAAAGTACTTTTGACTCACTCAAGTTACTACAAATTAGGATTTCACAAAACAATATCTGTAAAGCTTGAGGTTTGCTAAGGGACAACCAGGTCAAACTGGAATCAAAATATGAAAAATCAAAACCTCAATAAATAAGGTGAATCTATAAAAGCCCGCACAGATGGACAACGCTTCACATGACTGATATAAAACCCTAATCAGCACCACTGGAGAAGTTTAAACGCAACAGAGTTCAGAATAATTCCAACACGCTCGACAATGCAAAGAGCATCGGAATGTGCAATGGCTCCCGAGTGTGCTTTAGAGGTGGACGTTTCCTATCATAAAATGGCATTCCTGTCAAAGAGAGAATGAAATGTAAAAACAGCCGCTGATGATTGTATCCATGCAAGGAAATTGAGCAAGTCATACGTATAAAAGTTAAACTTGTCATTCATGAAGATGCTTCCCTCAAAAGTTCATTTTTGTGTGAATAGAATATTATTGTAATCAGGAATAAGAGTCTATCACAAGTAGTCAATTTTGTTTATCGAGTCAAAAGTTAAAATCACGTTATTTTGTACACTTCGCATGATTTTTTGTCGTTAGATAGGTAATTGAGTTAATACCCAAAAATAAAATAAAAAAGATAGGTAAGTGATTTATCCAATAACAGAGAAATCTTTTGAATAGAATGATTTTAAATGCCACCCCAAATTCTCTTTTTTTTTCTTTTTTGGGGTAAGATTAAAAAAAAAAAAACTTCGCTAAAACAAAAAGAGCCCAAAAGGATTCACAAAACAGCAGTTGAGCTTTAAGCTCAATCAACTTTCAGCTGCATAAATCATTCCAACAATAAAGCCGTTACAATTGCCAGTGACATGTGGTTTACTGAAAACCAAACAATTTTCAACAACCTGTCTGGGCCAATTGCGTTTACTATTGTTACTAAAAGAACATCAAGGAGATGCAAAATGCACAACCTGAAAGTCAACAACAAAGCAACGATTCTAGGTTCAGTGACAGTGTTCTGTATAATAATTGTATGCATATCTACATCTTATGCCGCAAAATGCAACTACAATGACTCGAACTTGGATTGCATAAATCAAAATAACAGCCATCAAGCTACTATTTTTCATATCAAAAATCTTCCCACCAAAAATATTATACTAGAAGTCATATTGCATACTCTATAAACAAATATGGCATCAGAAGTCGCTAAAGTCAACCTAGTAATTGGACTGTCCAGCCGATGACAAGGTGGTTTTAGTCTAACAACATCAGTTGGAAGTAGTAAATTGGAGTCTGCACAAGGAGATCCACACTCATAATCACAGCAAGGGTGATCATGGACCAGGCTTACAGCTACGACAAGAGGCAAAGCCCATACCAGAGCTTGGGCTCAAATATAAAACTAGGCCCAGCCCTACATGGGCCCCAACTGGACTTCTGGCGTGGGTGTACATACATACATACATATATATAGATATATATAAGGCTTGATAATAATATAAATGTATGTATCACCTAAAGAATTAGAGCAAGATGGGCAAAATGGAAAGGTGCATAGGGACTTGTATGTGATAGGCAACTACAACTTAGATTAAAAGGAAAATTCTGTAACAGTTGAAAGGCCAGCTATGTTGTATGGAGCATAATGGTACGCAATCTAGAAACATGTTCAGAAAACGAGTGTAACAGAAATGTGAATGCTAAGATGGATGAGTGGAAAAACCAGAAAGAATAGGATCAAGAATGAAGTCAACCGTAGGAACTAGGTAGCTCCAATAGGTAATAAAATGAGTAAACTACAATGGTTTGGTCACATGCATAGAAGTGATTTATTACAAGTTGAAAGAACTGGAAGAGTTACGGGTAGAACAAAAAAGACATAGGTAGTAGTAAGAAATGATTTAAGCACTAATGATTTAACAGTGGATATGGCTTTGAATAGAACGGATTGACAAAATAGGATTCATGTACCTTCTTTCGTTAGATTGTGAATGTTCCTAGGTTAGTTCATGATGCACTTCTCTCACCAGAATGGAAGAGGGCAATGGATGATGAATTTCATGCTCTTCCATTTTGATCATACTTGGGACCTTCTCTACTTTCTGAGAAGAAAAACAGTTGATTGTCAATGGGTTTATACAGTTAAGCATCGGGCAAATGGTAATGTGGAGAGGTACAACCACACAAAGCATGTTTAGTGGCAAAAGGATATACACAACCTACGGGGTTAATTGCACCAATACTTTCTCACCAGTTACTAAAATGGGTTCAGTTCGCGTGATTATCTCTCTAGCTACTCGCTTTGATTAGCTATTGTTTCAGTTGGATGTGAAGAATGCTTTCTTTCATGGTGCCCTAGAGGAAGTGTATATGGAGCAACCTCTTAGGTATGTTGCTTGAGGGGAGGCAAGAAAAGTGTGCAAGTTAAAGAAAGCAACTTATCGATTGAAACAATATCCAAGAGCCTGGTTTGGGAGACTTGGTAGTGTGGTAAATCAATTTGGGATGAAACAATGTAATGTTGATTACTTTGTATTTAGTAGGGATACACCCTCTAGCAAGATTGAAGAGTTGAAATAGTTTATACAGAAGCAATCCCAAACTAAGCACTTGGGACACTAGAAGTATTTTTTGGACATGTAAATAACAAGATCAAAGCATTGGGGGGGATCTCTATCATAAAGGAAATATATGATATGACATCTTGGAAGAAACTGGTCTATTAGGAGAAAAACCAGCAGATATTCCTAAAGATCCCAAAGTGAAGAATTGAAGGTGTCTAACAGTGAGTGGGAGCTACTGGTTGACCCTGGAAGGTATGGGAGACTAGTGGGGAAATTGATTTATCATACCATTACAAGGCCAAACATTTCCTTTAGGCTATGTTTGGTTTCAAGGAAAAGGTAGGGAAAGAAAGGGAAAAGTACAGAAACTTATACAAGGTTTATAAAGGTTTTCTTACCTTTTCCTTCCTTTCTCTACTTTTTCCATCAAACCAAACACAACATTAGTGTATGATTATTAAACCAGTTTATGCAAAACCCATGGATAGTTCAATGGGAGGTATAGAATTAAGCTATCTAAAAGTGCCACAGGTCAATGATAGATTTATAATAAAGGAGAATTATTCTTAGAGGGATCGGTCATAGAATAGAAAGTCGATAACTCGCTATTGCACTTTCATGGCAGGGAATTTTTCACTTGAAAAAGTAAGATGAAAAGTGTGGTTGCTAGGAGCAGTGCTAACTACTAAGGCTAAGTACAGAACCATGGGCTATATCATGGTTTAAAATGTCCCTAATTTCCCTAATATTTCCACGACATATTTCCATTTTCATGGGTAGTGACACGAAATTTTACTGGATTCGACATTTCCCCAATGAACACAACCAACACTATGTGGAGTGCAAGAGATAATTTCCACGACATACTTCCATTTCCACTTCCATGGGTAACAAAATGAAATTTTACTAGAATTGGCATATTCCCCATTGAACACTACCAATACTATGTGGAATACAAGAGATAGTATTATAACATAATTTGGTAACTATTGTATGTATGTGAAGTAGCAAGTTATTGTCCACCTAACTAATACGACTACCACTTTGAGCTAACTCAATATTCATTTCAAATATAAAGTTAAATATTAGTTTTTGTTTGTGTAATAGATTATTTGGTTAACTTGTTACAACCATTTACATTTTCTATAAGTTCAAATTTTGCTTTAACTCATTCTATCATGAAGCTCCGAATCTTAAGGTTTACAGGGAAACTTTAGAATATATTCTTTTATCTATAACCTTAGTTTCTTAGCTTTGTTTAATGATTTAGAACAAGATAATAATTTAAAAAGGTGTCTATGCTTCTTTTATCATTTCATAAAATAAGATTCTATATTTTGCACATTTTACAATGTTTCCGCCATATCAATAATTTTTACAATATTTCCGTACAACATTTTCAACATTTCAGGCATGTTTCTTATATTTGGATGACTGACACTTCCACCAACATCAACATTTCAAACCTTGGGCTATACTACTTGTGAGTTGGTGTGGTTAAAGCAATTGCTATAGGAAATAGGAGTAGTGGTCTCAAACACCCATGAAGTTGTTTTGTGATAACCAAGCAGCAATTCATATCTCCTCTAATCTAGTGTTTCATGAGAGAACCAAACATATGGATTGTCATTTTGTAAGGGGAAAAAAGTTTCAGTGGAGAAATTGTTACACCCCATGTGAAGTCTAAAGATCAGCTAACTGACCTCTTCATTAAAGGATTGGGTTGTGCACAAATAAAATACATTTGTATCATTTTGGAGCTTTATGACATATATTCTCCAACTTAGGCCTGTTAAATTACACTGCTGGTAGTTAGGGCCATTTTGGTCTTTTTCTCTTTATTTATTATTTGTCTTGTCTTTGTTTATTAGATAAGGACAGATATGTAAATTCGAGATTATTATAAATATAAAAATTGGGCAGTTTAGAGATTAGTTGAGCTCGATCACTCTTTGCTTTCAGCCCTATTTCTTATCCTCTTTTCCCTCATCTTCTCTCTTCTACTTGAACAAGAACAGATTGTACCTGCTTCTCTTTTTATTTACTATTAGATCAATCAAATCACAGATCCTATCCTTCCTTTTTTCCTACTTATCCATCTCAAAATTCAAATTTCTACCGCTCATTTTTAGACATGTCTCGGTAGCTCAACACTCTGCATTCTTGGCCTCATAACTATCTTATAAAACTTCCTCATAGCCCAAGTCACATTCTCCTATTACATAGGACTTCGGGTGCACCCCCCCCCCCCATTTTGCCCATCTTGCCCTGATTCTATGAGTCACATCAAGATATCTCTTGACTTCCAATCCTATCTGTACCCTAATTTTCACTCCTATCATCATTATCCAATTTATACTCAATCTCTAAAGAGTTTGGTAGGACGACTCCAGAACTTGTGGTAGATTGGAATTTAGACCAATTGAAATGTTTCAAGTAGGTCGTGGCGTAATACTGTTGACTGCCTGATAAGATTTCCTGAACTTAGATGGAAGACTATGGCTAGGTTAATGAAATCTCTGTCTATAACCAGTGACAATGGGTGATCTAGCTCTAGAGTCATGTCCATAAAAAATATGGAGAAAATAAGTTTTGAAAATATTAAATAGTTTCTGCAAAATAGGACTAAGGTCCCAGTTAATAAAAAATCCATAAGCGAGGAATGTTTAAACTCAAAACAGATTACAACATAAAAACAGTAGAAAGAACCATACCAATAAGTAATATGGATGAAAACTTTTGACCCATTGACCAGAAAACTCTTGACTGATTTAGGAATAAAGCAGATTGTAATTTAATGTAGCCTTTAATGTATAGAGTACACTTCAAGGTGATGAATACAGTTTGTCCTAATTAAGATAGAAAGTAAAAAGACAATGACCACAATATTTCAAACTATTATCAGGAATAAATGTTACACTTATTTTGGAATCAGCTTAGAAGTCATAATATCTTTAAATATCATAAAATTCATATTGAGAAATTAGAAATCAGTGTCATGGAAAAAATAACTAAATCATGGAACCCTTAGAAATAGGTGAAGAGGAGCTGATAGCAAGCCTCAAAAATGGAGGGGCCAATTTTTCCTCTTTACTTGAGAGTTAAAAACTATTCTTAATATTTAATTGTTGATTTCAAACCTTTCAACTTGCTCAATTTCCATAATGGTAATTTCAAAGTCAGCCTCCAAACGTTCATATGATTTTATTGAGGATGGTCTTTCAACTGAAAATTCTGGCCCGGGTTCTACTGGACATATGGCATACCAACTCCCAATATCAGGGATCTAGATTTTCTGCTTATGTTCTTGACATGTCTACAGACCATCTTGGGGAGCAGTATGATTTCTGCATTATGACCCTCTATCCATTGTTATCCTGGATATTGACTCTAACTCTGTCGCCTCTAAAAGCTTTGGCAGATCTGTCAAGTTTAGGATCCAATTCTCTGGAAAAGCTACATCTTTACAAAGAATAGGCTAAGGTAGTTTAACATTATTCCTGATATTAGTTTGCAATGGAACAGAATAATCTAATCACAAGTATATATAATTTATTAACTCGAAATACATTCAAAGCAGAAATAATAAAATCTATACATTCAGAATAGGAGTAAAAGATAAAGACTCTAAGGGATAGAATAATATAAAATTTACAAGGCTTTGATTGAAATACTTGAAACTGCCACACTCAAGCTTATTATAAACTCTCACAGACACTACCAAGAAACACTTGAAGCAAACAAACACTCAAAAGAAGAAACACTCAAAGCACTGAAATACTCAAAGAAAGCACAAACCTATTTTTTTTCTCAAGTTTCTTCCTACAAGGGATTATTTGGTCAAAACCAAACTGATAACAGAAGTCACCTATAGTGTATGCATGTTCTAGTCTTGAACAAAATGGTTTATTATGTTTAGTCATGTCATTGTAATTGTTTTTGTTAGTGTTTTTGTAGTTGTTATTGTATATCTGTATTCTCGGCTAGACCATGCTACAAATGATTACCCCTAGTCGCTAGGTTATCCTAGTGGTTGGACCATCAAATCCATGGCCAATGACCAAAATAGTTTTATGTTTAATCCAAGTCTGACAACATGGTCAAAAGTTGTTTTTGCAGCATGAGTGTTAAGTTACCTGCTAGTAAGATTCTTATCTTCTTTCTTTCTCTTTTCCTTCTAAAAGTGCAATTTTCTTTTCTTCCTTTTCTTTCTCTTTTCCATTCAGATCTGAATCTCTTCCTCTCATTATCCAGATCCCTGATTTCTCTCTTCCCACCACATTCACTTATGTATAATAAAGAGAAATTCTCAGTAAAATATAACAAGTACAGAATGGGTAATAAAAAATTGGTAAATCACCACCATCTACATCACAATCAACCAATATGAATCCAAAAGGACCTTGCCATACAACAAAAAATCTCCTCAAGAAACTTCCATCTTCCAGCTTCAATGCCTCTGACAAAACAGACTCCAACCACCAATTTTCAACACCTGCATAAGCTAACTTCCTTAAAATCAATCTCAATGTACTCTCATCATTTTTCCACAAACCATATCAACAGCACTCCTGAACAATGTTCAGAGAACCAGACCAGACAGAGAACCAGAAAAGGGCATGGGTCAGAGGTTCAATGGGAGTCAAAACAGAGGTTGAATTGTGATGATGTGGCATGTACATATATATACGAGGTCATATAAATAATATATAATATATTTTACAAATTTTGTCAAAGCAAAATATAGTGGATTGATGGAAAATTACTTAATTTTTAAAGCAAATGACCAGGGTTCAAGTACACTTTATTTAAAATACGTGTATAATAAAGTAATATATATATAGGTCATTAATTAACAAAAATAAAGAAGTGGACTAATGGTATTTAAGCAATATATAAAAATAAGAGGTCATGGGTTCAACTCTTGTCACATGCTTATTGAAATTTCAAATATTTGATTACCCGATAGGTTTCATGAAACCAGGACCAGTTCACCGGTCTTCTGGTTATACCAGCAGGTCAGCCAGTTTTCACCAGGTTTTTAGCAAGTCTGGTTCTTGGGGTGTGACTTAACTGGCCAGGGCCCCAGATCACTGTTCAAGTGGTGCAATCGGCCAGTCCGGTTTCCTAAACACTGCTCATGAACCATTCAGTATAACTATCTACCTGCCGTCAAAACAAAACCTATCTCTTTCAATCTCTCAACGTTATCTAAACTCAATCTAGAGATCACTATAACAAATCATCATAAGTCTCTCTAAAACAATGACTTGTGAACCATCATCATCCACTAAAGATCTATCTTTTTATCTAGTTCCAGAAGCACTTTCTTAGAAGCTTCCTCACCATCCAAAAAGAACAACCCAAGTTTCTTTCCCACTACAATTTTTATATCAACCAACCTTTCCAAGTCATTTTTTATTCTCACCAGGTTCTCCTGTTCTTCCTACATCAGGGGGGTTAAAGGTCCTCCATAAAACCTTTTTTTTCAGCTTGCACTAGCATCTACACAGTACACACATGGATTGATAACATATTTCCAACTTAATTTCTACAGTATAGTTACAACAATAAAAGGCTATCCAGAAAATCTATTGATGTGAAACATAAGGAGAAAGATAGAAAATCAGAAACTTCTTACTTTTCATCCCAAATTTGTTGAAGCTTTAGATGTTGGAAGACCAGTAACTTTCCCAACTGCAACCGTTTTCCCTGTATAGAACAATAACCTGAGTAACTAATGCAATATAAAAAATAGCATGAGCATATATAAAAAGTAAATTGTTTATTCCTCTTACCTTCAGTTCGAAGAGTAAATCTTCCAAGCTGTGGAAAATCAGAGAACTTCTCAATGCATATCAAGTTATTAACCTGCGAGACACATTTTACAAAAATAACTCAGCAACTCCCATCCAGACTCCAGCAAAAAAATTTATGGATTCATAGGTAGTTCATAAAGTTGACCTGAATGCGGCATACAACAACAGCACCATTCTTGACAAAAAGAACCTTCTTCTTCATAGGTTTCTTTGTCTTTGGATCAATTTGCTGCAACAGCTCTACAATTTCACACTCCTCGACGATAGCATGAATGTGCAGTACTGCCTTGTAACCGGCTGTAAAAATTGCCTGGAACAATAACATATATTTAGGGTTCAAATTTCCTCTAACTATTTGTACTCCATTATACATAAGCTCAACAAACTTTGAAGAACCAAGGAACCAGATTAGGCTGCTAAAAGTAAGCAACCCACTAAAGTAAGCATACATTGTCCAGTAGCTCAAGGATCTGCAACTGTGCATCAAACTCAGAAACTGGGGCTATTGGTTTTACTGCACAAAGATCAATAAATTAAAACATCAGTTAATGAAGTTGATAGAAAAACGCGAATCTCCATTATACAGAGATAAGAAAATTTTAGCTCGAAGTTATTCATTATGTCCATATATAACGATACATTAGAAGTATTGAGGTATTACCAATTGGGTGCAAGTTGGGCTGGATTAGGTCAGTTTGAGATCACTCTAACCCAACCCCAAGTTGTCGAACCCATAACCCAAAGACATGGGCTGAGATTCTGGTTAAATCTGACTTTTGAATATACATACGTGCATACATACATATAGGCATGTGTATCAAAACATGCAAACATGAAGACTTGTCAGGTTCAGATCAGGTCAGGTTGCCCAAGGCATCAGCTCTCTAACCTTGCCCCAAGTTTGGGCTCATATTTTTCAACCCTAACCCTAACCAAACTTCAACGTAACCCTAATTATCAACCTCAGCCAAAGTATCCAACAAATATTGTTGATTTTTTTGACAATGGAATCTTCTTTCTTTTGAAGAAAGCAATGTATTACACTAATATAAACTGCCAATATATACATTTACCCATCAACATTGAGGGATTGTACATTGGGTAATAAAAAAAGCTAAAGAATAGGGAACCAGTATTAAATAAGTACTGTGGTTGGACGCCCCAGAATTCCTGTTGTATACAAAAACATTTTTTTTCACCACTGATATGTCATTGAATTTGTTTTTAAAAATTCTTGATTTCTTTCCCTCCATATTGTCCAAATAACAGAGGTGGGGATATGTTCCATAGAATTTTTCCTATGCTGATTAAGCCCTTCATCCTCCAACATTGAAATAGATTCAATAGACTCAAAGCAGGCATCCATGAAAACCAAAAAAAGACATTGCTACCACCCATAGCTGATTTATAAATTTGCGGTGAATAAAGATATGGTTTGATGATTCTGCATAATCACCACAAACAGCATCTATCAATGATCCCATTCATGCCTCTTCTAATCATCAAATCAGCTGTTAAGCATTTAACAAGAATGTACAGAGAACTGTCCCGATTTTACCCTGCTTCTTGCATTTCTTTCCTCCCAAACAGTCCAAAGTAGTGCTGCTCTAGTACATCTCCACTGGACCCTACCCCTCCTTTTAGTGCCACTAATACCATTAGTGGATAGTGCCATTCAACTCTTCCTTCTCACGACAGGAGTCTAGACTTGCATCGTCTCCATATTCCTCTGTTAGAGACTGCAGCACTTGCTCTAAAGATTCCATTTCTTGAATAGGTCCCTTCCCTAACCTAATGGCTCTTAGGCATAAAGCCTTAATAACCTCCTCCCCCATGTCTTCCCCATTAAGCATCCCTGTAATCTATTTTCCTCTACCTCTGGTATTGCCTAAATATCTGAGCCTCATGATATTCTGGACCAATTTTCACCAAGAAATTGACAATCCAGAGGTCCTTACCATCTGCAATGTTAATTACTGATGGGGGAGGGCCTTGCCATCTTTCTCGTACTTGAATGCATTCAAAAGTGTTCCATGCCACCTGAGAGTTGGCTATTTTGAGATAACCTCTACAAAAGTCCCCCACTCCCACTAGGCCACTAGGCCTGAGAACAATGCAATGACATGTCCATCTCTATTTCTAAATATCCCTCCAATTCCAGAGGAGCCCGAATTGCTGAGACTTCTGCCGTCAAAGTTGAGCTTGATGAAATCATCAGTTAGAGGTGACCAGAGAAGACAAACCAACCTCTTTCTTGAAGAACTTATCAATGAAATCTATCATACAATTTGAATCATAACACAAATATTTTGGAGTCTACACCAAATAATTTGATTTGATTGTCAACTCTACTGTCAATTAAGGAAATGGTGCCTCATTCTAAAGAGGAGAAAGAGGTGACACATCCATTAAGTTCCATTCACAAGAAAGTTAAAAAATAAAAATAAAAAAAAAACCACAATCCCAAGTTACGATAACAAAATTGCCTCATTTGTTTTGTCTGGTTTTCATTTTTTTTTCTAGTGGACAGTGTAGAGGCTGCACTCCCTCATTTATTTTGTATGGTTTTCATTTTTTTCCACTTTAATGCTATACTTATACAAACCATATTTTTCTTTGGTAAACATACAAACCATAATTGATGGTCCAGAAAATACGTTAGACACTAGGAATGTTCCATTAACTGATTATATTTCAATTATGCAAATGTCCTGCATCAAGTCCTCGACCTCCTACATAAAGGAGGTTGAACAATTCTCATCTTTTCTGTGATCTGTGTCCAGTTCTTTAATTTATATAATTTTCATAGATGTATTGTATTTGCTTGGACCTTAGCTATAAAGCTCATTATTCATCCCTACCTCCAAAGAAACACTAGGGAAACAATATAAAACTAACCATTTTTAATAAAAAAGTAATCACCTAAATGATCGCCTGGTTAGACTACAGGATTACTATGCTTCACCATACCCCCAATACAACACGGCTCAAATTTTCATTGAAAACCAAAAAAGAAAGAATAAAATTTTTGCACATATACTATTCAACCAACCTCATGCCAAATTTCTAGGAATGCCAACCACAAAACCATATGAAAATTGAGGCTTACCAACACTGGATAGAACGAAGCCAGACAATATATCATCTTCTTCAATCCCAGACAACTTTACCCGGACATTTTCACCAGGCCCTGCACGTTTCACTTTGTTTTCATCACACTGTATGCCAAGTACCTTCACTTGAGCCTGCATATCAACACGTGAATCCCTCAATCACTCTTAAGTTGCATCAACAATTTTGGAGAACAAAACAAGCTTAGGTAGCATACCTTATTGGGCATGACCAGTAAGCTATCACCTTCACAGATGCTACCAGACTCTATTTTACCCATAACAACGGTTCCCATGTCTTTAAATTTGTCAATAATTGGCATCCTGAACGACAAGATTTTTGAAATAGATGAAAAAACTGGCCATGAAAGAAACTCGCAATTCAATTCTGGAAAGCTAATATACATACATACATACATACATAGTTTCAAATTCACAAAGAATCAACATAAAAATGGAATAGGCTCTCCCACAAAGAATTCCATCTCAATCATAGTTTTAAAGGTGCTAAGAAAAGAAAGGGAAAGAAGAAACCATTCCGTAGTTACTTTTTGTGTGTTGATTGAATAAAACCTTCAACTTCTTCCTTACTTACCAGTTCAAGTTTACAAACGTGTATCTATTAAACTGAAACAAATAAGAAAATAAAATGAAGAAACTTAGTAATAAGTATAAAAATATTATAAACCCACAAAATGAATAATTTAGTACAATAATACCTATCATAATATTATAATATCATAAAATAATATATATATATATATATAAAAATTGTATGTGGTGCCTTGTAAAAAAACATGTAAGTGCTTGGGCGGGGTGACCCTCCAAGGGCACCTTGCACCTAACACCCACCTAGATGGGAGATCGGCTTCAGTCAAGGCAAGCCCATGCTCACATCGTCCCAACAGCCTCTTGCAATCTTGTATCGTGAATATCTCCCCATGAAATAAAGCACATGAGTGTGGAGATATTCCCAATGCAAGGTTGTAAAGTCTGCTCGAACAGGCATTGCCCTGATAGAAGCCGAACTCCCTAGACAGTGCCTCAACAAGGAAGCTACTATCATCACAACAAGAAAGCTACCAATCTAAAGGCCAATAAACCCAAACCAAAAAGAAAGAAAGAAAGAATGGAAATGAAATAGCCTTCAACTTTCCAAAATTCGAGATGATTAGGGAAAACTCTAGACCCAGACAATTAACCCAATCAACCCGAGAAGTTAAAGATATGCAAACCGTGAACATTAAGAACTTGCTATACAAATACGATTGGCAGTTTATGTTTCAAGGGTACTGGCATGCAGATTAAAATCGAGATTAAAGTATATAAAAAGTGATTCTTGGCAACATAAATATTACCAACTTCAAGTGAGGCTATAGTGAAAGAAATGTAGTGGGAGATGCAAACTTTAATTTTTAACACCAAGCAATATCACAATATCACAGTTTTTCAAAAGACAAAATGCAATTTGAGACCATTAGAATTAGAAGTAAATTACATTTCCACAAAAAAACAAGTGAATTGGATATGAGGAATTACCACGGTGTTTCGAAAGATCTTTAGAGATGTTTGGTGCAGGGTCAGAGGCCATGGTCATTGCATTCTATGGAGTCATGTCTATTAGTTTTGTTTAGAGTTCTTTGATGTCTATTTGTTTTATTTGGGTACTTGATGCTGTATTACCCAGGGTTCAAAGTTTGGAACGCATCTGTGGTTAAGGAATGGTTATACTATACAGTTGATGTCCATGAATATGTTGATTAGTTTTCTTTTCCTTCTTTATCTTCTCATGAATATGTTTTCTTTTGGAAAAGGTAAAGTAAATTTATTCAACACAAACAAACTGCAATTCAGACCCAAAAAGGCAGTCTAAAAAGCTGCCAAGATTACAACTTCCACCAGGAACAAGATTGAAATAATACAGGCAAGCTAATATTCGTGAACTTCCCAGAAATGGAAATCCAAGAAATCAGCTTACCCACAGCTTTCTGAATAACATCATCCAAATCCTTTGACCTATTACAGAAAATTCTACCATTTCTTTCAGTCCAAATAGACCACAACACAGCAGCTGGGATTGTATTCCACATAAGTCTTCCCTTCTTATTCAGACCCTTCAGCTTCCAACAACAGAGGAGGTCCTTAACTGATCTCGGCATGACCCATTTAGCACCCAAAGCTTGGAAAAAATGCATCCAGATGTAAAGAGAGAATGGACAATGAAGACATAAGTGATCCGTAGTTTCTGCATCCTTCCCACAAAGAACACAATTTGGATCCATAATTGGAATGTCTCTTCTCAGCAGATTTGATCTTGAAAGACACTTGTCTAGAGCCATCGTCCACACTAGAAAGTTAGCTTTAGAAGCGCTCATCGGATTCCAAATCAGAGCAGCTGGGAAATCAGCATGCCCCTCACTACATAATTTATCAGCCATGGACTTCACAGTAAAGATCCCATCCGGCTTCCACTTCCAGCACCACTCATCCTCCCCCAATCCATCAATCTTCTGGCTAAAGATGGTCTTCAGCAGCTCCAAGAATTCTTCCAACTCCCAATCAAACAAGTTCCTCTTTAAAAGAGGGGACCAAGCAACTGAGCCCTCCTACAGAGAGAAGTAGTCAGCCACAGTAGCCTCATGATTCACTGCACAACTGAATATGTGAGGGAATGAAACAGCAAGAGGGCCTTCTGAACACCATTCATCATCACTCCAAAGTTTTGTTCTATCACCTTTACCAACTTTCACAGAAATCCCTTCTCCGAAAATAGGAAAAAATCTCATAATTCCTTTCCACAGAGAACTACCCCAAGGGGGGGTCTCTCTAGTTCTCCGGTCTCCCCATTCACTCCCATACTTAACAGCAATAAGAGATCTCCACCAAGCATTTCTCTCAGTCGAGAATCTCCAGATCCACTTGCACAAAAGGGCAGTGTTGAAACTCTTTACCTTCCTTATTCAAAGACCACCTGATTCCTTAGGGAGACAGACTTGGTCCCAGTTAACTAGATGAATCTTGCTGTCCTCCTCCTAACCTTTCCATAGGAAATTCCTCTGAAGTTGTTCCAATCTCTTAGCCACACCAACAGGCAAAGGAATTAGGGATAAGAAATAAGTTGGCAAATTAGAGAGAGTGCTTTTGATCAAGGTTACCCTCCCTCCAAGAGAGAGGTACTTCGCCTTCCAAGAAGATAATTTCCTCTCCATTCTCTCAATGACTGGATACCAAATCGAGGGAGAAAGCCAATTTGTCCCCAAAGGGAGACCCAAGTACTTCACAGGAAGAAAATCAGTCTTACAGGCCAAGACATCAGCACACACCTAAATTATAAACCTGCCCCACCAGAATGATAGAACTTTTGTTCAAGTTCACCTAAAGTCCAGACACCACTTCAAACCAAATTAAAACACCAAGTATGAGATCCAACTGGGATGGGGAAGCATCCATAAAACACAATGTGTCATCAGAAAACTTTAGAAGATTAACTTTTTCTCCTCCCTGACAAATTGCAAAGCCTTCCCAACTGCCATCTTCAGCAACCCTTTTACAGAAAAGGGTAAGGATTTCCATTACACAGATAAACAGCAGAGGGGACAAAGGATCTCCCTGCCTCAGCCCCCTAGAACTTTCAAAGAAGTCAGCTGACTGGCCATTAATCAGAACTGAGAATTTAGGAGATGTTGTACAAACCTTAATCCAATTCCTCCATTTCTGCCCAAAGTTCATATGATGTAGAACAGAATCCAAATACCTCCAATTAACAAGATCATAAGCTTTCTCTATATCTAATTTGCAAATTAAACCTGGAACACCCTCTCTTCTTCTTGAGTGAATTAATTCATTAGCAATGAGAACCGAATCAAGCATCTGCTTACCAGGCACAAAAGCACAATGGTTGTTGGTAATGACACTTCCTAACACCCCTTTCATTCTCTCAGCAAGGACTTTAGCCAAAATCTTGTAGAAACTGTGGGGAAGACTGATGGGCCTAAAGTCTTTAACATTCACAGCCCCCTCAACTTTTGGAACAAGAGTAATGAAAGTAGCATTCGAACTCCTTTGAAGGGAAGCATTTTTGTGAAAAGCCTGAAAAACCTTCATAATGTCTTGCTTAATAGTATCCCAGCATTCGGTATTGAACAAAATGGTGAGACCATCCAGGCCAGGAGACTTATCAGCCGCCATCAAGGAAATAGCAGATTTGACCTCCTCCTCTGAGAACGGCCTCTCAATATACAGCTTTTGATCTTCACTTAACTTCTTAAAAGGGAGATTCCTGGGAAAAGGCCTACAAGTCCAAGATTCTGTATAGAGCTTTTTATAAAAACTTGTAGCCACCCCTTTAATATCAGCATCGGAAACCCCAACCTTACCATCCCATTCCAGCTTGGAAATAGAAGAAGCTCTCAAACTTGCATTGGCCATCTTATGAAAAAAATGTGTATTTTTATCTCCCTCTTTCAGCTGCCTCACCTTGGCCCTCTGTCTCCACTTAATCTCATCCTCCATAGCCAATTTGTCATACCTTAGCTTTGCTTGAGCTCTTTTGAGTCTGCTTTCCTCGGAAATGGGACCCACCTCTTCAGCAGAATCAATGTCCTTAATGGTACTCAAAAGGGCACACTTCTCTATTTCTGACTTCAAGGAGAGCTCCTTTTTCCAAAGCTTTCATTTCTCTTTAACTGCACCTAATTTCCTTGCCAAGATATAAGAAGCTGAACCTTCCACTTGCAGCCCATTCCACACATCCTTCAAAATCTGAATAAGCTTTGCCTCTTCCAACCAAGAGTTATCTAGCTTGAACAGGGCTTTAACTTTGCCTCGAAAACCACAAACCAACTGGATTGGACAATGATCAGACACTGGTCTAGGGAGAGCAACCTGCCTGAAATCAGGGAGTAAATCCTCCCAACTGTGAGAAACCAAGAATCTATCCAGTCTCACCAGAGTAGGGGAATCTTGATTATTTGTCCAGGTGAACCAACTACCCAGAAGGGGAAGATCCACCAGCTCAAAACTGTTAATAAAATCTGCAAACTGGATCATCTACCTAGATCTCATACCTCTTGTACTCTTTTCATCGGCAGAAAGGCAAACATTAAAGTCACCTCCTATCACCTAAGGAATAGAAAAATTGGCTCTCACTCCAGCCAATTCCTCCCAAAAATCACTCCAGCCAATTTAGGTTTCCACCTAACATCCCCTTCACCCCATATACTTCTGACAATGGCAGCATCCATGTAATCCAATTTAGTTTCTTGCAGCATAATTATCTTCGACTCCGATTTCTTCAAAGAAGCACACACCACAACACGCCTTCTACCCGAACACAAACCTCTAACATTCCAAGATAATAATTTCAAATCCATCTGATTCATAAGAAGAACATCAGCCACTCTCCAACCAGAACTCAAAGTCTTTTCCCTCCCCTCGCCGTCCCCTCACTAGACCCCGCCTTGTCATTCAGCCCCCATATCAACCTCATCAATTCCCTACTACTCTTTGAATTTGTTCCCCCTCTCTTAGCCGCAAGCTTCCCTCTTTCCAACAGAACCCTGTGTTCAATCCCCTCCAAGAACTTGATTGTTTCCTCTTCCAACCCCTCCATTGACACACCCAAGAATTTACCCAAGACTAACATCTTCTCATGAATATGTTGATTTTCTATAATTTAACATGAACTTTATACTTTATTCATCAAAAAAAAACCAAGAACTTTATACTTTTCTTATGAAAATTATGAATAATTATTACAGAAATATAGTTATGGTACCTAGGGAACTACCCTAGGGTCTATGTTTTTTACATAAAAAAAAATCCATCGCCTAGGTGACGCCTAGACAACAAGGCATCCCCCTGTCGCCTAGCCTCACCTTGGCGCCTTGAAAACTATGGATCATAGGCAACCTTCTAGTCATCCCTCATTCTGTTACAGTGGCATTACCATCTTGGCCATCTGTCATTACAGAAGTTGAAGTCATTGGCACATACTATTAATCTTGTGTCCTTTCTGGATTGTGAGTCTTGTTAGTTGTGTAAGCAGCATATAATCTCTTTTATCCATTTAAAAGTTTGAGGTCCAACAAAGGTCAAGATATGTAATGGATAAAGTATGTTATATCTTTGTGGACGATTATTCAAGAATGGATTGGCTATATTTAATGAAAGAAAGAAAAGAATTACTTTCCATATTATAGCTGCTTCATGCTGAAATCAAAAATCAGTTTGGCAGTTCTGTTAAAAATTCTACGATTCAATGATGATCATGAATATTTTTTCTGATCAGTAATGATGATCATGAATATTTATATAACCAATTTCATACTTATCTTGGGCAGAATGATATCATTCACCAAACCTCTTTTCCATACAAGTAAAATGGTGTGACTTAAGAGAAAAATAATTACTACCTGCTTGATACTACATTACTACCAGATCATTATTGAAACAAATGAACATGCCATAAAAATTCCACATGTTGTTCTTGCTCCTTGCTTCCTAATTAAGAGAATGCTTCTGTCTATTCCTCATAATCAGAGTTCTTTCTCTGTTTTGTTTCCTTCTCAATTTCCTTTTCTTTTGGCTCAATGTATTCTTAGTTGTATATGCTTTGTCCACCATCCGGAACGAAGTATTGGACAACTGGATGATAGAGCCATGAAGTGTATTTTCCTTGGATATGCTCATAATCAAAAAGGTTATCAATGATACAGTCCTAAGTTGAGAATATCCTTTGTTTGTCCAGATTTCACATTATATGAGTTTGTACCTGTTTTTGCTACTGATGCGGTTTCTCTTGAAATTTTGTTGGTTATACTACCAGCTCCTGTTTGCATTTCTTGTTCTTAGTCTACTCCCAATGGAGAAGCAAAATTAAATGAGTGCATACTATATGAAAGCCTTGGGGCTATCTACCATTTCTTCTCAGCATATCCACCAACTTGGTCCCAACCATCCCATTGTTCTCAAAAAAGGTAAGCACTCATATACCGCACATCCTGTTTCTAGCTCCTTCTTTCTTGATTGTCTAAAATGTTTTTGGGATATTGAAGTGGTCCAATCTTGATAACAGCATGAATCTATGACAAATTGCATCTTAGATAAAACTTGATGAGATGGAGTTGTTGGGTTCCAGGCCGACAAAGTCTCCTGTTAATCCCAATACCAAGTTGACTATTGATCAAGGTAAGCTCTATGGTGATCCTAAAAAACATAGAAAACTTCTAGGCAAGTAAAATTGTCTAACCATCACCACCAGTGTTTTAAACACATACGGCATAAAAAAGCACAAGGGGATTTTCGCACCTGGGCACACGCCTTTTGGAAGTGAGGTACAAAATTAAAAAAATAAAAATACAAAAAATCAAAGAAAATTCAAAAAAAACAAAAAATTTAAAATAATATCAATAAAAAAGCATAATTAAATTTTGAACTAATGTTTTAAAAAGCCTATTAGATCATATTAAAATACATAAACATAACATATAAAACATATGGAAAGTGAAAATGTAAGAAATTAATAATAAAATTAAACATAAACCATAATAAAAATATGGCTCTAATGGAAAGAGTACAAAGGGCAAGAGATATGAATATTAGTAAGTTGGTTATCTAAAGTGATTCAAAGCTAGTGGTGGGTTGGCTGCAAGAACTTTGGAATTACAATAGTGAAAGAAAGAAATTCAAATGGTTGACACAAGATATGGAAGTGAGACTAATATGGGTTAAAAGAACTGCTAAACATAAAACATATACAAGAACTCAACAATTCGAGCACGTGAAACTTTCAATCTCTCTATACCAAGCCCCTTGACACCAGCCCAAATAAGTCCATCTTACGGTCTTAAATTCTTAATTGGTACCTCAGAAATTGGATGTATGATTTAGCTTTGGTACATATCTTTTATAAAATATCTTGGATTAGGAAGAACAAAGGAAGGTGAGTGCCCTAGTAGTCACCATGCTTAAAAAACTACAAAAGGCACAAAGTTTAAGAAAGGTGCACACCTAGGCTGAGGTACAAGGTGCACCAGGCGCACACCTTTTTAAAGGGGTTGTGCCTGGACCTAGGTGAGGTGCAGGCCTTGAAATTCACCTCGCCTATGCACCTAAGCATGCATTTTCAATCATTGCACTAGACCAAATATCTCATTTCAATATATTATAAGCAAATATATGCAGAGCCTTGGGTTCCACATTGGGAGACTATAAACAAGATAATTCGGTAATTGAAGAGCACTCTAGGGTAAAAAATTACTAATTGAGTAATTTTCTACTACCTTTGTAAGGCCTGAAAAATCAGTAGGCAGATCTTAAAGGGGAGTGTTAAAGAGTCAGCAGACCAGGGGTACTTTGGCCTCTTTATTCACTATTACATTATAAGATTAGTATAAGTTCTACACTTCTACCTTACTTCATTAAGGACAGAACTGTCCTTCCATATGTACAACAAAACATATAAATAAGTGAGCAGTCGACTGTAGGAGGTCCACACCATTCTCTCCCACTTCTCTCTATTTTCTCTTGCTCAACTCTTCTCTACTACATTTCTTATAAATAGAATATACATATTCATAAACGATACCATGGTCCCAAGAATAAAAGGGTCAGATTTTAGTAAGATAGGCCATGGCAAATGGTCATCTTTGAGAAAGTTCCCTACGCCTTAAACTGCTACCCCCTATTCTATGTGTCTCTTAGTCTGAAGCTTCTCTCTCATGGCACTCCAGGTCTCATAGAGGTTTGAAGCCCATTAGTGAGAAATAGTCCCCTTCAATGACCATCTAATGATTTCTTACTAACGAAATTCTCATTTTGGAATATGAACCCAAGGGTCCATTGTTGTGCTTCTCCAGGATGTTTTGACATCTTTCCAACTGACCTCAATTTTGAGAAGGGCTTTAAAGGTAGTTATTCTAAAACTAACAGATGTCTCTAATGAACTTTTGCTGGTGATGAAATGACCCACTTATAAGAATAAATTAAAAATGTAGAAGTACAAAAACGAATCAAAATGAAATAAGTGCATTTATAGTTGGTACCAATAAGTAAATGAATAAAAGCACTAATAATAAATAAATGCTTCAAAAGAGAGTGCATTGTACAGTTGCATAAACAACATAAGAGAAGAAGCCGTCTTTGTTATAAAAACTATAATTAGTGCATACATACCAAGAAATCACAATTGTTTAGACAAAGAGTTATCAATAAACTATATTAATTCTATTTCATACCTGAATGGACCTTTAGGATCCCGTGGTGGCAACTCTGTGGCATCAAGAGCTTCAAAAAGGCATGGGCCATTCCACCATGGACATACACTCTTTTCCACCCTTGTTTTCAGGTTAGAGCCAAGCAGACCAGATATAGGGAGAAACAGAACATCTGTATAAATAAGAATAGCAAAGTGATCAAATAGCACAATAATTATCCCAAGCAAGCATTGACTGAAAACTATGGAACTGTTCTCAGATTATTCTGTGGCTGATTTGGTAAGAAACTGGAAAGAGATAGCTTCTCTGCCCTATGTAAGAGGACCTTGGTCCCCTCCTCCCTCTGGGTTCATAAAACTGAATTTTGATGGTAACTGCTTAAGGAACCCAGGGCCTTCTGGGATTAGGGGAGTGTTCAGGAATGCGGATGGGACTATCATTGCTATGTTCTCAGGCCCAATTGGGGAAGGAGACTCTTTTAGGGCTGAGATTCTTGCAGCCCTGGAAGGTATCCAAAGAGCAAGGGAGTTGAACATCAGATGTTTGGTCCTTGAAGGTGACTCGAAGGTGGTGAATAGGTGGCGAACGAAGAAGACAGCGGTTTGTGGAGTTATAACAATGAGAAGAAAACATTCAAATGGCTGAGTAGGGATATTGTGGTGCATTACAGCTGGGTGAAGAGGACTGCTAATTCATTTGCTGATGGGTTAGCCAAGCAAGGGGTGAATAGGGAATCGATTTTTTGGGCTAACTTTTGACTTTCTTCAATTGCATTCTGTTGGTGGGGAGTCAAGACATTTTACCTCCCCTTTCGTACCTTAAGTTTCACATAGTTTCATATCATTAATAAAGTTTCTTGTTACTGATCAAAAAAAAAAAAAAAATCCCAAGCAAGCAGCATGAAAAAACATGCAGCAAGGCAGTATTGATACTTACCATATAAAGATATCAGAACAGCAAAATTCTAAAGTAGGATATCAATAAAAAATTGTAAAATATGGTCTTCTAAGTTCTGAAATCCTTATTTTGTTTAATTACCAAAAACAGAAGTTCTAATTACTTTTTGTCAGCTACTCCCAAACCCCAATATCATCATCATCATGATCATATGGGATCGGCTATAATGAATCCTGTTTCGCCAATCCGTTCTATTTAAAGCCATATTCACTGTTAATTATTAGTGCTTAAATCATTTCTTACAACATCTACCCTTTTTGTGCTACCCCTATCCCTTCTAGCCCCTTCCTTCAATTCTAACAAATCATTTCTTCTAACTAGTGTTGTCAATGGTCTTTTATGCACCTGACCAAACCATCTTAGTCTACTTTCTCTCATTTTATCACCTATTGGAGAAACTCCTAGGTTCCTACGGATGACTTCATTGCTAATCCTATCTTAGCATTCCATTTCTGCTCAACCATCTTAGCATTCGCATTTCTGCCTCACTCATTTTCTGAACATGTTTCTTGACTGCCCAACACTCTGCTCCTAACATAACTGGCCTTACAACTATTTTATAGAATTTTCCTTTTACTCTAAGTGGTATTTGCCTATCACACATAAAAGTCTAGACGCACCCCTCCATTTTGTCCATCTTGCTCTAACACTTTGGGTGACATCCTCCTCAACCTCTCCTTTATTATGAATTCTTGAACCACTACCAAAAAAGGTCACATTGAGTTATTTCTTGATCTTCAATCCTAAGTACATCCTCATTTACACTCCTATTAGCGCTAAACTTACATGCCATATACTCTGCTTTAGTCATACTAATTTTAAAAGCTCTTGTTTCTATGCCATATGTTCATCAGCTTAATTTTGCAGTTAATCCTTCATTAATTTCATCAATTAAAACAACAACATGCACCAAGGAACTTCCTCCTGAATATGTTTAATTGATTCATCTATGATCAGTGCAAACAGATAAGGGCTACGCTGAACATTGGTGAAGACCCATCTTAACTGTAAAATCTGAAGTCTCTCCCACTGGTGTTCTAACATTAGATGTTGCCCATCATACACATCCATAATTAGGCCTGCACACCTATTCTGAAACTCTTTCTTTTCCAAGACCCACCAAATTATCTCTCTGGAACTCCATCATATGCTTTCTCTAGATCCATGAACACCATATGAAGATCATTCTTCTTCTCTCTGAATTTTTCTATTAATTGGCACATGAGTTGAATCCCCTAATAATTATTACAACTTTGTATATCACTTTATTCTTAAATATTAGGCACCATATAGCTATTTGTCTAATCATAAAGCATTTTCTTTTCTTTCACTATCTTACTAAATAACCTAGTTAGCCGTAACAAGCATATCTCTCCCATACCTTTCCATAATTCTATTGGAATCCCATCAGGTCCTAACACCTTTCCCTTCTTAGTCTTATTCAGTGCCTCTTTTACTTCAATAGGCCTAACTATATGAAGGTGCATGTTACTTGTCACATTTCTAGTATTGCTAAATTCTCTTCCATTAGCACCCTCTCCTTGCTATTCATTTAATAATTTTTCAAAATAGTTTCTCTATCTATGTTTGATTTCCTCATCTTTTACCAAGAATCTTTGGTCTTCATCTTTAATGCACCTAACATATTTTAAAATTTTCTTTCCTTCCTCTCAGCTTTGCTTAGTTTGCTAGTTTATGCATTCTTTTTTCTCCATCTTTAGTGCCTAATTTATGGTGAAGCTCATCATAAGCCCTACATTTAACTTCATTCACTTTCTTATTAACTTCCTTTCTTATGGTTTTATATTTTTTCTAGTTTTCTGCATTTCTAACTTTTTTCCCATTCTTTGTAATATGTTCGTTTTAATATAATTATATTGTGAACATCTTCATTCCACCACCAACTTTCTTTGGTACTTGTTCCATTTCGTTTTATATTCTCCTAAGATATCCTTTGCTACTTTATTCATGTTATTTTCCATTTGCAAGAAATATATCATTAATCTTTCCAACTAAATTCCAATTCCCTTCTATTATCAACTTGTTTCTAAATTAAGCAAGGTTTTCTCCTTTTAGCTTTTCCCATTGAATTCTTAGACACCTGTTTTCTTCCCTATATCTCTTCCATTTCCCAACGCATGCATCTACCACCACTAATATATGCTAAGTTGTTAAGCTTTCTCCCAACCCCAAAATAACGAATGATAATTGGAAAGAATGAGAAAAGGAACCTCTTTGCTAGGAAAACTAGAAACTGGAAATTTAGATAATTCAGCAATTAAAATTTGAAGTAAAGGAAGTCCAAAGGGAAAAGAGAAAGAAACTCAAAAGTGGAGTCTACTCATAAAGAAACCCATTGAGAAAGTACATCAAATCAAACTTCATTGACCAAAAGACTTACCAACTTGTTTTCCGAGAAATTTAAAAATAGTTCATGGGAATGACATTTAGAGCATCCAAATTTTTAAAGGAACACATTTTGAAAACTTCTTTGATAATAGTTATCTCCTTTATAAAGTCTGAAAGGTTGTACAGGCTCAAGGTACAAAATCTTGTGTGTAAAGGGCCATACACTGTAACTATTATACTTGTAATGCTTTAATGAAATTATTCTTACCTTTTTCAAAAAAAAATGTCAATTAGAGCAACCCGTTAGGAGGAAGCATTACCTAACAAATTGAATCCAACTAACCTGCATTGTGTTTTTTAACCTTTGTGTCATATTAGTTTGCCAAATTAGTGCTTTAATGAAAGAAGCAAAAAAAATGTATTTGCTAACATCTGTTTCCTTAAAGAAAGATACACAAAACCATGTCTCAGATCTTGTACTAAGCATGTTGGAGGGAATGTCTTTTTTACATTGTGAAAACTCAGGGCATTGTAGAAACACTCCCTTTGACAATAAGGAGTTATTTAGAGGTATTAGCTACTAGTGTACGGGAACACACCCCTTAATCAAGGAGGATTTAAGATGTCTTTTAAGTGTGATCAGAGAAACAAACAATAAGGCATTATATTTTTCCTATATTTGTTTTCTGCTGAAATTTGTAACAGGGTTCAAATTATGGCAATCGAAGACCCTTTTACCTCTCATACGAATCTAGAATTTCTTTTTTTTTTATGACGTAATGAACTTTCTAGAATTTTTTTCTGCTCATATATTACCGTTTTTTCCAGAAACTCTTTGTAGAAGGCTATTTTTCTGTTGTTCTATGGCGTTTCTGTTTGGGGCCTGATCTCCTTAGTCTGGACTATTGCTTTGTCAATTGGAGATGGCCCAAGAATCCTCTACCTCAAGGTCTACTACTAGCTTGGCCCCTAGAGGATCTATATAAAACCTTATGGAGCATTCAAAACCTTCAAATTGCCACCATTAAACTTGATGGTACCAATTTTCTGGATTCTTCTCAAAAAAGTTTATATTAGTGGAAGAGGAAAGCCCGGCTACTTCACAGGTAAAACAAAGAGCCCTGCTGATGCAAATCCTTCACTAGACGTATGGAAGCAAGAAAATATGATCATAATGTCATGGTTATGGAAATATATGACTCCTCAAATCAGCCATGACCTTATCTTTCTTCGAACTGCTGCTCAGATTTGCGAAAGAGTGAACAAGACTTATGCCCAAAAGAGGAACGGGGCTAAGATTTTTCAATTGAGGCAAGACTGAAAATCTCAAACAGAGACAATGATTGGATTGGTCTTGAAACCGGTGGAAAAGAATACTTTGAAAAAGTATACATTGAAAATCTCTAACAATGGCTTGAATGTTTTTTTGGAAGAAAGAGAGATAATTCATCAAAGTTCACTCAGCAATTTGGAGTGGTGGAAAAGAAAAATAGGCATTTGACGGAAGTAACACAGGCTTTCTTATACAATATAAATGTGCCTCATCGTTTTTGGGCTGAAGGGGTGTAGGTAGTTGCCTACCTTGTAAATCGAATGTCACCCCACAGTCTTGGTTTGCAGTCCCCTGTTTTCATTTCTCTTTCCGGGTCAGTATCATTTTCTTCTCCATCTTGATGTTTTTGGCTATGTATGGTTCATTCATTTCCTGGGCCCAAACCACTCTAAACTTGATCTCTGAGCTATCAAGGGTGTCTTCTTAGGTTATTCTTCCACTTAAAGGGGTTATAAGTGTTATGATCCGGTCATTGGTAAGAAGTATTTTTTTATCAGCAACACAGAAATGATTCATTAAATTAAAAAATCATGTAGAACAAGAAGTTGTGGGCAGATGAGAAGTCCAAAGGAAAACTCCACTAATTAAACATAGCCCAAAGGAAAATTCCATTAATTACAACACAGCCCCAAACATAGCCCAAAGGAAAAATCCACTAACTACAACACACACCAAAACATAGATTGTCACTGAACTTCCTTGCTTAGCTAGACCTGGCTGATTGCTGTTAGCTGATCTCCTAGTCCATCTTATTTGAATCACCATGTCTTTAAAAATCTGCTTGAAGTGCCTGAGCTCATTCCTTAGCTTCCATATTACTCCTTCCCCTTTCTTCAGCCAGTTTACAACAATTTTTTAGTGCCCTTCTTTAACTCCTTCCTTTGCTCCAGTCTCTCTTCATGGGGAGAACACAGCTGAAGAGAGACTTTTGCCTCTTCCGCCTCCTTCTTTGTAAGCCTTCTCAGAACGGCACAATAAGATGAAAGATGTAGAGACTATCAGTGATAACTCACCAGAATCACCTCCCAACACTTTGCCCATTGTTCCCATTGTTGAATCTTCCCCCATTATTGTTGAGCCTTCTGAACCTTCTGTTTCTCATTTGTCTTCATCCTACAAATCTTTCCCTGCTGCTATTTCTTCCATTCCTATACGCAAACATGTTTCTGAGGTTTTACCTAAACCAGAGTGGAAGGTAGCTATGAATAATGAAACCTTGGAGTTGGTTGATCTTCACAAGGGGAATGGACTAGTGGGGTATAGATGGACATACATCATTAAATATAAATCAGATGGTCCGATGGAGAGGTATAAAGCTAGGCTGGTTGCCAAGGGTTATACCCAAATTTATGGTGTTGACTACACCAAGAAATTTATTTATGATGGTTTGAAATATAAATCAATTGGATGATTTGAAAAGGTGTAAATTCTCATTAAATATAAATCAATTGGATGTGAAAAATGGCTTCATCATGATTTGAAAAGGTGTAAATTCTCCCAGTGTGAACTAAAGAAATTTATTTATGGGTTGAAAGACTCCAAGAGCTTGGTTTGATCATCTCAACAAAGCAGTTAAGAAGTTTAGGTACACTCAAGAGTCATATCACTTTATTTATTAAACATGAGAGGGCTCACTACAACTTTATATGTATATGGTGATGATTTAGTTGTAATAAGTGATCATTAGGAAGAGATTTTTTTGAGTATCATAAGGAAGAGATTCAGCAACTCAAAAGTCTTCTTAGCCTCAGAATTTAAAATTAAAGCTTTGGGAGAACTCAGATACTTTATAGGTATTGAAGTGGCAAGGTCTAAGAAAAGTATATTTGCTTCTCAGAGGAAATATACTCTTCATCTTTTTAAAGAAACGAGGAAGATATGTGTTAAGCCTTCAGACACTCCAATTGATCCCAATCACCATCTCAATGGTACTGATGGAGAGTTGGTAGAACACAAGAGAATGTTGCAATGACTGGTGAGGAGGCTTCTGAATTTGTCCCTAACAAGGCCAGATATAGCTTATGCAATGGGGGTAATAAGCCAATATATGCATCTCAAATCCCTCATCTTCAAGCGGCTGAAGAATTCTTAGATATTTAAATGCTTCTCCTACAAGAGAGTTATTGTTCTGTAGTCATGGACATTTGCAGCTGGAAGCTTACATAGATACAAATTGGGCATGATCAGTTGATGATCCCCAATGGAATATCGGAGTTGGTGTGGCTCAAATTATTAATGGGAGAGCTTGGAGTTACCACTCAAGAACCTATGAGACTTTATTGTCATAATAAAGCTACCATTAACATTACACACAATCCCGTGCAGCATGATTGCACTAAGCATTTACTGAGAGTTTCTGTTCTTGATAAAAAAAATGATTGCACCAAGCATGCAGAGGTTGAAACACATTTTTCAATGAATGACTGTAAATTTTATTAAATAGAAACAGAAATGGCACAAGGTGTTACCTCCCCTCAAGGATGGATCAATTCCAACCCTTTTTCCAAATTACAGTTTCAAAGTAGGCCACAACAAAGAATCCCTTGAAGCCCCTTGTTTAGCTAGAGAGTCTACCATAGTATTGGCTGATCTGCTAACCCACTGGAAACTAATCAACATGGTTATTGTGAGCCATATGACTTTTCTGATGATGTCCCAATAGCCCCAAACAACAGTATCCGGGTCCAACAGCCATCCCACTATCACCTTCGAGTCTCCCTCAACTATCAAGTTAGTCACTCCAAGTTGGTTGACAATCTGTAGTCCTTGTACCACAGCTAGAAGTTCAGCCCTTGTTGAATCTCCAAAGCCCACTGGTCCTGAGAATAAGGAGAGAATGTTACTATCCTTATTCCTCAAGATCCCTCTTATACCCGAAGGTCCTGGATTGCCTTGACTGCTCCCATCAAAATTCAACCTTACAACCCCTTCTGGAGGTGGTAACCACCTTACTTGAAGTGTAGAGGTTGAAAGACATTTCATAAGAGAGAAGGTTGAGATGAAAAAGATCTGTTGGCCTTGTGTAAAGACTGAAGACCAGCTGGCTGATTTCTTGACTAAAGGGGTAAACAAGAATAAATTATATGATTGACATATATACTCAACTTGAGGGGCAGCGTAGAAACGACTAAGATGTCCCTGCTGTAATGTTTTCAACAACAGTGTATTATTGTAATTTTGAATGTTTTAACACTCAAGTATATAAACCAATGTATTAAAAGGCATGGAAGGCATATGCCTGGAGGTGCGCGCACCTCCATGCAAAGCACCCCAAAACGCTCTGAGGTGCATGCCAAAAGCTTTGATGCCTTTGAGCCACATGCTTCATGTGCCTCAAGCACCCTTCTTACATTCTGAACTACACCTCATGCCTCAATGCAGTGGAACACCTTGCGTCACGCCTCCGCATTTTAAAACATTGATATAAACTAGGGTGGACCAACCACAAGCAGTCAACTCATTCCATGTTCTCTCAATCATATCTTCTTATTATTCTGGTCACAATACACACCAACCACTGCTAACATCTTTCTAGTATTAACAAGAATCTTGTCGAACATTTATGTTGCTAATAACATTTTTGTACCTTCTACAGCATAAACAAAGTTCTGTGCCCTATTTACAGCAAAACAAAGCAAGATGGATGGTTCTCAAAACCGAGACCAGAATGATAACTATGTTATGAATAGTCAACCAAAGATGAAAAGGTCCTTCTTTACCTTTCTTCACATTGTAACCCGAAGATCTAAGGAAAGGTGTCATCTTTGACTCTATTTCATCGTACCTGCAAACAATATTTAAATGTAAAGGACTGCTGAATCCTTACATATCAACTTAAAGGCCCCAAAAACAAAAAGAAATTTGCAAAACAAACAAAAATAATTGTTGAGCACCTCTCTTTAGACCATTTCACAGTAGGATCATCCATCTTATTGACAACAACAAGCAATTTAGTGACACCCAAGGTCTTCGCAAGTTGGACATGTTCACGTGTCTGTCCACCCTTTTCATATCCAGTTTCAAATTCCCCTTTTCGTGCAGATATTACCTAAACATCAAAGAAGAATATTTTATCAGAAAAAATACTAATAGGGATAAAACCAGATTTTTCCAATGATAGATAGTTTGACAAAAAAAAGTGTCAGAGCATTAGCTTACCAGAACACCAACATCAGCTTGAGATGCCCCACTGATCATGTTTGGAACATAGTTCTTGTGACCCTAAAGTTGCAAGTAATAGAACAAATAAATTACATAGGTCAACATGAAGAAATACCAAACACTTTTTTTATGAGTAATAGTATAATTTTATGAATTCAAAAACTGATTTAGAATTGTGATTTCATACAACATCCAAGGGAGAGGTGCAAGCTGCAGCCCCTCCTAGAATCTTACAATTAAACTAGAAAAAAAACATACAGGAATCACAGCTGAGCCCAAAACAATTCTTCCCTATTTACCCCTTGCTTGGCTAACACATCGGACAAAGTATTTTCTGATCTCCCCACCCATTGTAAAAAGACCAACATATTCCTTGTCACCCAACTGAATTTCTTCATTTCCTTCTTGTAGCACCATATAGCATCTTCAGGATTTTTCAACCAGCCCACCACCACCTTGGAATCCCCTTCAATTATCAAATTCAGTACCCCCAGCTGGTTTGCAAATTGCACCCCTTGTACAGTAGCTAATTGCTCTGCCCTGATAGAGTCTCCAACACCTAAAGGACCCAAGTAAAGCAAGACAAGCTCTCCATTCTCATTTCTCAAAACACCCCCCATTCCGGATAATCCTGGATTACCCATGCTACTTCCATCAAAGTTCAACCTCAATGAACCTTCAGATGAGGAGACCAGCTTGTAATTAACTTGTCCTTTAAGAGTGAACACCTCGCTACTGCTGACCAGTTTCTCCAAAGGTCATTAAAAGAGAATTGATGAAAGATTTCAAAAGTCTTCAGCCAAAAAATTACCCTATGCAACACACAGTCTTTCAATTCCTAACTGCTCCTTTCCTTTTCTTGAAAAATTAAAGCATTCCTTTCTTACCAAAGAGTCAAGATCAGGGCAGCGCAAGTGCATCTCCACATAAGTTACCCTCTTTTTGTAGGCCAAGAGAAAGTAGAATTGTCAAAGATCAGCAAACTTCTACTGGTAAGCTCCAACTACTCCCAAACAACGAAAGTAGCCAATCCAAAGGTCTACAAAAAATTGACAAGATATTAGTAGATGGTAACAATCCTTCCCCGTGAGATCTGTAGATAATACACCAATTGGGAGAAATACAAAGGAAATGTCTTCTCTTTTGTAGGTTATCTAGTGTGTTTACTTTTCCATAGAATACTTCCCAACAAAACGGCATAATCTTTGGGGAACTGGCCTACACCAAATTTCCTTTGATGGAAAGGGTTGTTAAGCAGATGATTGAGAGATGGACATGAAATAAGAAGCACAAGTAAAGGTTCCTTTGCTTGGAGGGATCCAAGCAAACATGATTAAGACAACATAGATGTTAGACAGTGTATGCCCTTAGCTCCAATCAGATTGATGTACATTATGACATTTATTGTAAATAAATAAAGTACATATTTGATTCATGTTATAGTGGTTGTGTAATACCCTTAAACTGGACACTTATGAGACTCGTGTTAGTTTAGAATGTTCACAGCCGTTGGATAAGTCTGGGGAGATTTATCCTGCTAAGGCTGACACTGATGTGCCGCCAAGTGTTGGGGTGACCTGTCTCAGCTGCCAGGGTGAGACTCGAGGTACATGTAGTGTTAAATTGAAACCCTGAACCGGACCAGATTTCCAGTATTGCCCTGGACCTTGGTGATTAGTGGGCAAAACTGGAAAGTTACACCTGACCCCTAGACTCGATTATGATATTGCACTATGTGTCGGATTGGGTTGTGTTTGATATGCCAATCAGTGAGATCCTTGGCGGGGGTCAAAACCTAGGTATGTTGGGACAGTCTGAGAATTCATCTGAGTGGGTGATCATAGTGACAGGATCAGCCCCTTTGTCGGACAAAGGTAATGATCAGGGATGCACTCTCTCTGATGGAAGCCAAGACTGCCAGCAGCCGATTTCAACCGTTGAAATTTGTTTTGCAAAATATATTTATATACGGATATACATATATATATATTTTGGTTTCAAAATGTTTGCAAAAGGTTTTAATTCCCAGGATCCATGTGAGTAGAGGGTGAAGCAATGTTCCTCGCAGCCGAGGGAGAGGTCCTCTCTTGTCGGGCAGTGTTTGATCATTATGGGCTGAGAGGTTAAGTGTAGGACCATTGAGGGTAATACCCGATGGGCTAATCTTGCATCTGCCCACAGTCCCTGGGTTTTTATAAGGTGGCTTGGCCCAAGGACCACTTAGTGTAAGTGTTGGGCCCATTAGGAGTCCATGTGATAGGCTTCAAGGGGTTCACTGTCTTTTCAGTGAACTCGGCCAAGCCTTGTAACAGAGGCTGGGCTGAACCCATGTGGCTGATGTGTAGATCAATGTTTGGGTCCCACGCCATACAAAGAAGCCCAACTGGGCAGCAGTTTGAGCACTTAAACTTATTGGGCCTAAAGCCCATTTCAAACTTATTGAGCACTTAAATAAGGCGGTGGATCTAGGATTAAATCAGCAGATAGGATAGGGTCTTACCCTATCCACTCAGAGAGTCCAAATCTGAATTCAGATCTAGAATCCTCCTAATGAGATTAGGAGAGAGCTTATCTAATATGCAGATAAGAT
The DNA here is from genome assembly GCF_055504915.1 of Nelumbo nucifera. Classification (NCBI taxonomy): domain Eukaryota; kingdom Viridiplantae; phylum Streptophyta; class Magnoliopsida; order Proteales; family Nelumbonaceae; genus Nelumbo; species Nelumbo nucifera. Next base: position 32,238,722 of record NC_142649.1, read on the forward strand.
AAGGGCATATCCTTATCTCTTAAAGAGAACTCCTTATCCAAATACAGATTTGGACTAGGAAACTCCTAATGAGATTAGGAGTTCTCTTTAAGCCTATAAAAGGAGGAAGGGGCGAACCATTCAGTTCATCCTCACATCCCAAGCATCCAGAGATTAGATCTCAGATCACCCAAAGAAAAGACAGCTACAATGTGACTGCGCCATCTTCTCCCTGTGATTTCCTCCAGTTGCCGCCATACTGCCAGTTCAATTTCCTTGTAGGAGCGATCAAGAAGTGTCCAGTATTTGGAGAAAGGCTGATCAGAAGTCGTGCTCACTGCCTCCATTGAATTCTTGCTGAAGAATTCAGTTCGTTAGACAAACCCTACTGACTCTGCTCTACCATTCACCGTGTCATCTTCAATGGGAGCAGTTTTTGGAGTCTTTCTTTGGGCGTGAACACCTTCGTTGGGAGATATTGCATCTTCGTATCAGGTATATCCCTCTCCTACCGTTTTGGTCCAGATCTGGTTCGGTTCTTATTTCAAGATTGATCCTTGAAAAATGCAGTTTTTCTAAAACAAGGAATGTGATTCCCACATGGGAGAGAGAATTTTTTGAAATTTCGCCCTACCTTCCTGCAGGGTTCGGCCATCCATATGATGGATCTCTCATCCCTTCAATAGCATGTTAGAGAGAGATTCAATTTCATCATCCCTTAGTCCCCTACAAAACCCAAAATCCCAATTAGGAGCCAAGGGTGTTCCCAAGGATGAGACAAATTTTGATATCACCTTTTTTTATACAAAGAAACAAAAAATAACAAAGGGAAAAGGTCCTTTAGAGGGGTGTCTCCTACCCAAATATCCTCCCAAAAGTGAATAGTATTGCCAGAACAAACTTCGTACCTGATAAAATTGAAAAATTGAGGAAGGGTGTTGTGAATGGCCTTCCAAGGTGTTGCCAAGTTAGCTTGCCTTGATACACCAGCATCCCATCCATTCTCTTAACTCCCATGAATGCTTCTCACCACCTCATGCCACAACCTCTCACTTTCCAATGGCCATCACCACAACCATTTCCCTAACAGAGATTGATTTTTTTCAATCACACTCCCAAGTCCCAAACCCCCCTCTTCTTTACTTCTGCAAACAATTTCCCATTTAACCAAATGATCATTTTTTCTTGTCCCGACTCCCACAAGAAGTCTTTCATCAACTTTTCCAGCTTCCTAGCTTCCCTAGGTGGTATCCTAAAAACAGACAGAAAGTAAGTAGGTAAGTTAGCCAAAGTAGCTCTTATTAAGGTGATTCTCCCCCCCAAAGAGATGTAATTCTTCTTCCACGAAGCTAATCACTTCTCAAACTTTTCTAGCACTGGGGTCCAAAATCTGCTCTCCCTAGGATTTTCCCCTAATGGAAGCCCTAAGTAGGACATAGGCCAAGAAGAGATGGAACACTCAAGACACTCCGCATAAACCTCAATCTCCCCAACCTCCAAGTTTATACCCACTATGCAACTCTTCTCCAAATTTATTTTCAAATTAGAAACCATTTCAAATCCTTTGATTAGCTCCTTTAGGTTTTCTACCTTCTCACTAAAACCTCCTTCGCAAAAGATCATTAGGTCATCTGCAAATTGAAGGTGGGTGATTGGGATTTGGTATCTCCCTATTCCCCAACCCCTAATGGCATCTTCTTTATTGGCCTTAGTAATGACCTTACTAAACACATCAGCAACTAAGGTAAAAAGGAAGGGAGAGAGTGGATCCCCTTGCTTGACACCCCTACAAGATGGAAAAAAATCCTTCACACCATTTACCAGAATAGAGTAGTAATAGGTACTAATACACCCAAATATCCAACTACACCACTTGTCCCCAAATCCACAATTTCTCATCACCTCTAACAAAAACTCACAGTCCACCAAGTCATAGGCTTTTTCGAGATCCAATTGACAGATAAAATCTCTTTGTCTAGACCTTTTCATTTCCTCCACACGCTCATTCGCAATTAGAATCTAATATGTTATTTGTCGACCTTGAACGAAGGACCCCTGAGTTTCACTAATGATAGAAGGGAGAATTGTTTTGATCCTCAAAGAAAGCACTTTAAACAGAATTTTATAGATGCTTGTCATCAGACTAATAGGGATCAAGGCCAAAAAAGTGGCATTCATAGTTGTCAAGGCGTCGCCTAGGCGACCAGGCGCACTTGGCTAGGCGCCTTGCCCAAACGCCTTGACTTAGCAACTAGGCGACTAGGCGCCCGCCTAGGCAACTGAGCGCCCGCCTAAGCGACAAAAATGACAAGGTGGGCCTTTTATAATATCATTTATATTGCTATATCTTATTAATGTATGTGTTAATACATTTTATTATATGCTATATATATATATATCAATTATACTTTGTTTTAATGTTTTACTATTGAAATTTAAAAGATCAAAGGGTTTTCAGAAGAGAAAAAGAAAGAAAGAAAGAAAGAAAAGAAAGAGGAAAGAAAGAATAGAATAATAAAGTTATTTTTTCTATTCTCTCTCTCTAATTAAATAAAACAGAAACTCCATCCTTGTTTTTTTTTTCTATTTTACTTTCCATCTTGAATATTTATCATATAAAGTTGATAACCATCTTTACCTACTAATTAATATGGATTTTCTCTATTAAATACTTATTATAGTAGTATTATTTTTGAAAATAATGAAATTAATATATGTAAAAGCTTTGTATCTTTTAGATGTGATGATTTGCCACATTTTTAGAGGAAATTTAATGTTCTTAATAAAGAGAATTGCTATTTTTTCAATTAATATACATGTTGGGTGGTATATAAAATTAGGATACTAACCAAAAGTCAGATTTTTATATTATAAAACTTGTATCGCCTAGGTGGGCGACTAGGCGCCCCAATGTCGCCCAGAATCACCTAGACGCCTTGAAAACTATGGTGGCATTAATTCCAAGGCTTTTTACATGGTTGTCTGCAAATTCCTTAAAGACTTCAATTAAATCCTCTTTTAGCACCTCCCAGCAATCTTGATAAAAAGCCATTGTAAAGCCATCTAGACCTGGAGCCTTGAATCTATCCATTTGAAAGACAACTTTCTTAATCTCTTCTTCCTCGAAATTCCATTCCAACCACCTTGCTATTCTGTCCTCAAGTCTTGGCCATTCCACCCCTCCCACGACTGCTCTCACTCCAAGGTCTTCTATAGATCGATTTGAAGTGGTCCACAAGTTTTCTGGCTATGTCATCATGGTTGGTAATCACCTCCTCTTCTATCTCTAGCCTGGTCACAAAATTCTTTCTTCGTTTCCCATTAATGTCGTCATGGAAAAATCTAGTGCCCCCATCACCTTCCTTAATCCGCTTATGTCTAGATTTTTGTCTCCAACTGATTTCTTCCCTCAATAACACCTCTTCTAGACCCTTTTTCAATTGTCTTGTTAACACTCGGTCATCCTTGGTCAAACCATTTTGGGAGTCTTTTACATCCAAGTTTCCTATTCAAGAGATTAGGCTCAATTTTTGCTCCTCAATTCTGCCAAACTGATCTCTATTCCACTCTTTTATATCGACTCTCAACATCTTTAACTTCTTATGAAACTTGACCCCCTTCGATCTTCCCCCCCCCCACCTCCACACCCCACCACTCCTTCACTTTTTTCACAAAATCTAGATGAGTAAGCTACATATTTTCAAATCTAAAAGGTTTGGGTCCAGTAGGAAAAGACTCAATGCCTATATGGATAGGATAGTGATCAGAGGTGACCCTAGGTAATGCTTTAAAAAGCATGTTTTCCATCCTAGATTGGCCCTTGGGCTCGAGCCTTTTAATTGGAGCACCCGAGTTAGTGGATTTTACTTAGGCTGCCATTGTCGGCCCAACAGAAATGAATTCCACCCGCGTGACTCTTTAAGAGGTCACACCGCCCTTGTTTTAAAAGTCGAACCTGCAACCTTCCCTTTTGAACCAGTCTGAGGTTGCTGGTTCAACCTCCCCCCCCCCAAACTTTACCCACTTGATAAATTTTGTCTTTTTCCCCTAAAGCCACCTGCGCATATGATCTGCCAATTGTCAAAGGGTTTACTTGCTCTCTACAGTTTTGACCTCCCATCTGCCCCAATTCTTTTTGGCTTCCTAGAAGTTGTTGGCCCTTTTTAGTGAAGCATTCCTTCCCATTTGAACTAGCCAATCTCGTAAATCAACGTAGAGCTTCTTCTTCCTCTTTCTCACCTCCTTCCATGCGAGCCTCCTTCCACAGCCTTGCTTCAATGAAGGATGCTAGCCACACAGAGACGAAACTCCTCTTTGTGCGTACCTCTACCTTTCATGGATTATCTTCTGGCTTCACACCACTAAGCAGAATTGCTGCTGAATGAAGATCGCCCCAGAATGCTCCTTCTAACGTCCTCCACACATTAATGCTATAGATTCTGCTACTTCTTGTTTCCACAGATGAAACGAAAGGCCTATTACATGCACCACAACACCATCTTCAACAAAGAAGTCCTTGGAGTTAGATGTTGGACTCCATTTGAAAACTGTGATTGATCCAAACTCAGCCTGAAAATTGAGGACTGATATTTCCACTTCATTCCCTACTAGATCTAATAGGGCTTTACAGTTATCGAAGGGGGTTACTATGAAGACTCTTTTCAGCTTTAGACTAGTTGTCAGTAAATCAGCTACCATCCTCGATTCATTAACCTGTTCCTTGGCTTGTATCACAAACTTACTATCCCAATCTTTCTCTCTAGACCACCCACCATTCTGCATTTGCCTTTTGTTTTTACCATGACCACTTGCTCTTGTTCTACCCTGCTATTGCTCTGGTAAGCCTTCTCCTCCCTTGTGAAAGCTTCTTTTTCATTTGATACTCTTCAAGCTAAAAACTCATTGAGCAACCTGTTTACTTCCCCCCATCCTTGACTCTGTTTTCCTGCTGGTAGACACACCAGTTGCCTTCATCCCTTTGCCAAAATATTCAGACAAAGCTATGAATGAACCTTTGCTATTCCTCTTATATTCAACTACATATCTTCTCCCTTCTAACGTACCAAGTTCCTGCCAGTTTATCTGCTTGCCTTTTGAGCAGGCTCAAGCTATGAAGTCTCTTAACCACTCAACTACTTCTAATCATTCCAGCAGTATTATACCCTTTTTTACTTCCCTTACCTTCCCCTTGATTCTCATCTCTTCGAGCAAAATATTTTTTGCTTCTACCTTCAAGGATCTCCTCCACCGACCTGCTTGCATGAACTCCATCACTACCTGCTTTTGAATCCTGACTTTAGATCTTGTTAACCACAGACTTGATCAAAGATATCATCTTGTCTAGTCTTCTTTTTCACTTGGACCTAGGATGATGTACTCATTAGAAGCCTTGCTTTTGAACACTGTTGTTTCTCTCAGACGAGATCAACCAGGCCAGAGCAACATGGTAGGAATCATGGTCCAGATTATCTTTCATCTAATGGCCACAACTCTTTCAAGATGCATTGAATTTTCAAGATTTTGGTCTTTATTGGATTGGTAACTAAAAACCTATCTAATGGTAGAAATGCCACACACTTGATTGTTAATAAATAATAATATAGCCAAAACACAAATAAAACAATGATGATTATGGATCCAATAAACTGAGATGGATGAGTGGAAAAACTAGAAAGAATAGGATCAGAAATGAAGTAATTCCAAATAATCCATGAGTAAATCCAATAGATGATAAAACTGAGAGAAAGTAGACTAAGACGATTTCCTCACATGCAAATAATACCATCTACAGAACATGTCAAGGACTGATCTGTTGCAAGTTTAACGAACTAGAAGGGATAGGGGCAGACCAGGAAAGGACACAAACTGGAGTGGTGAGAAGTTAAGCAGTCATAATTTAACAATGGATATGGCATTTAACAAAACAGAATGGCGAAACAGGATTTACATAATAGTTGGGAACTGGGATAAGGCTTAGATGATGATGATGAAGGATCCAATAAACCTTTGTTGAAGATAGGATCTATTAAACTTCTCTCCCCCCAAGAAACACAGGAAATGTTCTAAGGTCTGGTATAACAATGGAAAAATAAAAAGGTTTATCTGCTGATCATACCGCTTTCCATGGGCACCAAAAGGCAACCATTTAAATTGATTCAGTTTCCCAGCCATTCCAATTGAAATCATACTTAATACCAATGATTAAATTCCAGAGATAACAAGTCACTCGAGGAAAATGTCAAAAGCGGAACTCTTATCATGGACAAAGGACCCTATACCCAACCCCAGACCCCACCTCTCTTGAGGACAACTTTCACAAGAGCTCAAAAAACCAAGAGAACTTTGAAGGTTAGAGAATCCCAGGAATCAAATGCCACTTTCCTTGCCTTGATTCCAAAAAAGATAGAGGCGAAACACCCTAATGACTTTAGGCCGATTAGCCTGGTGACTAGTATATACAAAATTTTGGCTAAGGTTTTGCCTTTGAGGCTTAGAGCGGTAATACCTCCTCTAATAAGTCAAGCAAGGTATTGTTCATAAATTGGAATTAGAAAAAGCTTATGATTTAGTGGATTGAAGCTTCTTGATTGAGGTCCTAGGGAACTGTGGTTTTGGTCATGGTTTAAAATCTCCCTGATTTCCCTAATATTTCCACGACATTATTCAATTTTCATGGGTAGCAACACGAAATTTTACTGGATTCAACATTTCCCCAATGAACACTACCAACACTATGTGGAGTGCAAGAGATAATTTCCACAACATACTTCCATTTCCACTTCCATGGGTAACAAAATGAAATTTTACTGGAATTTACATATTCCCCATTGAACACTAGCAATACTATGTGGAATACAAGAGATAGTATTATAACATAATTTGGTAACTATTGTAGGTATGTGAAGTAGCAAGTTATTGTCCACCTAACTTATATGACTACCACTTTGAGCTAACTCAATATTCATTTCAAATATAAAGTTAAATATTAGTTTTCGTTTGTGTAATAGATTGTTTGGTTAATCTAATACAACCATTTACATTTTCTGTTTGTGTAATAGATTATTTGGTTACTCTATTACAACCATTTACATTTTCTATGAGTTCAAAGTTTGCTTTAACACATTCTATCATGAAGCTCCAAATCTTAAGGTTTACAAGGCAACTTTAGAATATATATTCTTTTATCTATAACCTTAGTTTCTTAGCTTTGTTTAATGATTTAGAACAAGATAATAATTTAAAAATGTGTGTCTATGCTTCTTTTATCATTTCATAAAATAAGAATCTATATTTTGCACATTTTACAATGTTTCCGCCATATCAATAATTATTACAATATTTCCGTACGACATTTCCGCCATGTTTCTTCTATTTTGGATGACCGGCATTTCCACCGACATCGACATTTCAAACCTTGGTTTTGGTGATAGGTGATTCAATTGGATGAAGGGTTGTATTAGTTCAATTCATTTGTCAATCCTAGTAAATGTTGTGGTTAAGGACTTCTTTCCAGCCTCTAGAGGTTTAAGGCAAGGCGACCCCATTTCCCCTGTTGTCTTTACCCTGATAGCAGATGTTTTTAGTAGGCTACTCCCAAAGGCAGATAGGGAAGAGGCAATTAGAGATTGGAGGATTGGAAGAAATAGTCTCAATGACCCATCTCCAATTTCCTGATGATACTATTATTTTCAGTGAAGGGGATGACCTAAGAAAAGTGAGGAATCTTAAAGCTCTATTAAGTTACTTTGAAGGTGTCTCTAACCTAAAAATAAACCTAGACAAGAGTTGTGTGGTAGGGATTAACCTAGAGGAAGGGTTTATTGAATCTGTGGCTAAGTGCTTAAGTTGTCATGTAGCTTCTTGGCCCTTGTCTTATCTTGGGCTTCCCCTAGAGGCTAACCCAAAGAGATGTTTTTGGAGTCCAATCCTGGAAAATTTAAAAAAAAAAAAAAAGCTAGCGGCTTGGAAAAAAGTTATATATCTCTAGGAGGAAGATTAACTTTTGATTAAAGGCACACTAGCTAATTTGTTAGTTTATTCTCTCCCTATGTTCAGGATACCCTCTAGGGAGGCAAAGAAATTGGAGAAATTAATGAGGGATTTCCTCTGGGAGCTAGGGGAAGAGAAAAAGGAACACTTAATAAGATGGGAGATGGTTTGTAGGAGAAAATAAGAGGGTGGGTGGGGGTTAGGGAATTTGACCCTAAAGAATGTAGCTTTGCTAGGTAAATGGTTGAGGAGATGGCCTTTGGAAAGAGAGAGGTTATGGCATGAGGTGATAACTAGTATTCATGGTTGTCTGGATAACGATTGGAATGCAGGAGCTTTTCGACAAGCAACATTGACCACTCCTTGGAAAGCAATTCACAGTATCCTACCCATGTTTCTGAACTTTGTCAAGTATGATGTTTGTTTAGGAATCTCTGTTTTATTTTGGTAAGATGTTCGGGTAAGTAAATCAGCTCTCAAGGACAATGTTCCGTCACTTTACTCCATCTCCCTGTTTAAGCATAAGGTTGTCTCCCATTTTCTTCCCTTCCCTTTTTCCTCTTTGGCTTTGAATTGGAATTTTGGCTGTCCTAGATAGTGTTTGTTTGGATCCTCTAAAGCCAGATAAGAGTATTTGGTCTCCCCACCCAAAAGGCGTCTTGACTTGTTCTTCTTTCTTCAAGGCACTTTGCTCTTCCCTTGCTCAGGATGTTTGTCCAATCAAGAAGCTTTGGATTAGACCCATTCCTCAAAGTTATTTTGTTCTACTGGGAAGTGTCTGATGGGAAGATCAATTCTTTAGACTGTTTGCAGAAGAAAAAGCCTTTCATATGCCTATCCCCTAATTGGTGTATTCTTTGCAAAGCCAATGGTGAGGATTGCTTCCACTTACTAACTTCATGTTCTTTTGTTGTAGCTTTTTGGGATTGGATTTTTGCCTTGTTTGGATGCAGGTGAACCAACCTTTAAATATAAGTCTGCTTTTTGACCAATCAACCTTTGTATGACCCACCAGAGGGCAGACTATGTGGAAATGTATTAGAGCTACTACACTTTGGGCAATTTGAGAAGAAAGAAATGCAAGAATCTTTCATGAAAAGGAAAGAAGCATCTTACTTGTTAAGGAATGTATCCTAACAAGGGCAATTAACTGGCTGAAAACTTTGGATTTTTTCCGCCATGTTTCCTTTGATAACTTTTGGAGAAACTGGTCAACAGTGGCAAATAGCTCCTCCAAAAAAGAAAAGGTCATTGTAGATTGGACTCCGCCACCAGACGAATGGGTTAAACTGAATTTTGATGGTAGTAGTTAAGGAAATCCTGGCCCACTAGCAAAGCATCTTGGCCTTATACTCTGGTCCAATGGGAACAAGAGACTCAACCAAGGCTGAACTTTCGGCAACTCTGCAAGGTATAAAAATAGCAAATCAAATAGGAGTTGAGCATCTCCTAGTTAAAGGGGATTCTAAGGTGGTTGTAGAGTGGTTAACAGACCCGAGCTCAGTAATTTGATGCTACAAGGACTTCCTGAAGAAGGCAAGCTGGTTAACAAGCAATATGAATGCTAGTACACATTGGGTGAGAAGGTCAGCAAATGCTATGGCTGATAGTCTCGCTAAACAAGGGATCTTGAGGGAACATCTGTATTGGGCAACCATGTAATGATTGATTATAGTGTATTGTGGTCTCTTACACTTACTTTCAAGAGAGGTAGCACCTCATGCCTCTCTTTGGGATCCTATTATCTTTGCTTACACTTTGATAATAAAGTAACTTTTCAATTATCAAATATATATATAAGTAAATTTGTCCTATATATTTTTAAAATTTTTTGAGAAGTTCGTAAAAATAGAATTTATTTTATGGTTTATGATATAATTAGATATTTGATTCGATTCAACTTTCTCTACGATTTACAGTTCAATTACGATTTTGAGGACACTGCCTAGTAGAGGTGTAAAACGGGTTGTGTCGGGCGGCACAACACGGCACGGCCCGTGGGCAGACCGCGCAAAATAAATTACTTTTATTAATTATTAATTACTTTAACATTTCTTTACTAAACATTAATTATTTTTTATTAAATTTATGTGTTATTTATTAATTAATAATTATTTTTATTAACTAGTAATTTTAATTATTTCAATAATTTTTAAAATTTATTTTAATTTTATTTGTGTAAATTATTAATTATTTTAATATTTTTATAGTCATTGTTTTTTTAATTTTAATCGATTCATTTATTAATTAGTAATTATTAATTTATTATTTTTATTTGTATTGTTTCGATATTATTTTGAGGTTGAAATATATTTTTATGAGATAATGCAAATTGAACTCAACATTTCCAAATAGTATGTTTTAGGGGTAAAATAGTAAAATCAGTAAATTTCAGATGGTAAAGGGTTGATCCAACACAAACAAACTTAGGATTCAGATCCTCTAAAAAGTAGAAAAGCATCTATGCTTCTTTTCAGATTTCAGACACTTTTAACATCTTTTTAACTTTTCAGATTTATCAAACGCCAACTTAGACCTAAGTTGGGTGCACGAATACTGCTGAATCACAAAGATCCTGCATCACTTATAACCTAGTTCAACATGATAGAACCGAGCACATCAAGGTACAACAGAAAAAGGCCACTGCTAGGGAATGTTTCCTTTTATGAGATCAAAAGATTACTTGGCTTAGCATGTTCACAAACATTGTAGCCAAGTCAGATTTTGTTAAAATTTAATGAAGCTAGCCATGAAAAATGTCTATGCTTATCTATGATTACGTCTAGCCTAACATTTATGGTTATGTAACTTTTTTATATAATATTCTTTTATAAGTTTCATGGTTACCAATCAGTATATATATGATCAGTTTGAGGGGATATTGATATACCATACTGTTTTAAATGGAAGGCCACTATTGTCTCGTACCCATAAAGGTATACTTGTCATTGTGCTATTCAGTATAAATATGAAACCAAGAGGCAGAAGGAACAATCTTTTTCTTGGCCATACATTTATTCTTCCACTCTTTTTTCTTCTTCTATTCTTCTCTTGCTCTTTATTCATCCTCTTCTGATTCAAATAACAAGAAATCAATCCAACTATAATAAAAGGCCATAACCCAATGTTCGCCCCAGCTATTTGAGGTCTTGGGAAGGGGTGGACTGGATACAGACCTAACCTCTGGAACATTTTTGCACAAAGTGGTTACTTTCAGACTCGAACCTGTGTTTACAGTTATCAAACCAAGATTTTACTATGACATCAAGCAATTACACCTTGTCTATCTATCCAACTACATGCAATAAATTTGCATCATGGATAAAAGGGAAAATATAAGCAGCATCAAGAAAAACTAGAAAATTTACCGGAGCATCCAAAATTGTAAACCTTGTGGTTTCTGTTTCAAAATGTGCACGACCAACCTCCACAGTTATTCCCTGTTTAAGCAACCAATAAATAATCATAGCTTTCTAACAAAGAATTAGGTAAAAACAATGCTCACAGATACAATAGTCATCAATGTTTAGAAAACCGGACTGGGCAAAGAACCGGAGAAGGGAGAGGTTCATGATCAAAGGTTCAACCTAAGTCAAACCGGAGGTCAGACTGTGATGATGTGGCATATACATATACATACTATGGGTCATATAAATACTATATATAATATATTTTATAATTTTTAATATATTTAAACATGGTAGTTAGATGGCAAGTTCCTTATTTTTTAAAGCAAATGACTAGGGCCCAAATCTCTTAATTTACATTTTCTTTAAAATACGTGTATAATAAAGTAATATGCACAACAAAGTCTCATTAATTAACACAAGTAAAGAGGTGGATTAATGGTAATTAAGCAATATAGAGAAATTAAAGGTCATGGGTTCAAGTCTTACAAAACACATTTTAAAATTTCAATTGTTAAAGACCAGGGCGGTTTCACAAAACTGGGACCGGTTCACCGGTTTTGGGATTAAACCAGCCTGTCATCCGGCTTTCACCGGTTTTTTATCAAGTGCAATTATTGGGGTAGGACTGAACCAGCCAAGGTCCCGGGTCACTGTTCAACCAGTCCGACCAGCCAGTCCGGTCCGTCTTTCTAAACACTAGTCATAGAATATGTCACCCATGCATATGAAAAGAAAAGCAACCAATACATGTTTCAACATTTTGTTGCAAAAACTGATATAGTATATAAGTAAAGCATATGAACAACTTAGAGCATACCTTTACACGCTCTTCCTCATTGGTGTCCATGATATATGCCATGTACCTGCCAAATAAAGTAGGTTTGTACTCAAATAAAGGAAATTTAATAAATTAAGAACTATGAACTAATTTTCTTGTGCTTGCTCCACTGAAAGTACTGTTCGATGCAAAGTAAAACAACATTTGGAACTTGTAAAAGAAATGGTCAAAAAATCATAAGATTATAGTAAATACTTAAATCTCAATTTTCCAAATTTTGAGGTCAAAAAACCATATGGGCAAGAAAAATTACGCATACAAGGAAATGCACTATGGAGTTAGTGCTTCAAAAGCAATTCTAAGACCACAGAACTTCAGTACCAGTTAGCCAGTATGGGTATGAACGAAAGAATGTGTCAAGAAAACTGAAAAATGGAGTTTCACCATGAAATCATGAAGGGAAGATACAAGACAGTTCCAATAGATATTTTTTTGATAATTTAGTAGTACAATAGATATTTTTTTGATAATTTAGTAGTACAATAGATATTATTAGACTAAATAATTCATATTGTGGGTAATGGGTTTATAGTATTAATAGTATTATTCTTACACTAGTTTCCAGTGTTTTAAGAGCACAAGGCACAAAAAAGTGCAAAGGCAAATTTGTTCCCGAGGCACGCGCCTTTTTGAAGCAAGGCGTAAAAATATAAAAAATGACAAAAAATCAAAAACTATATATATATAAACCTAAATTTTAAAATAAATGTTTTAAAAAACCTATTATCTAAAATTAAAATACATAAACATAACATGTAAAGCATATTCAAATCAAAATTGGAAAATAAAATCAAACATATAAAACATTTTCAAGGATGTAAAACCCACAATCTCTTTTTACCTAAATTGCATTACTTCAAGTAGATAATGTGATGTAAAATATATTGCATTCCTGATTGTACGAGCCACCTTTGTACCAAGTCCCTTAAGGAAGACCCAAAAGTCCATGTTATGGTCTTAAATTCTTAATTCTCACACAAAAAAAAATAATGATTTTAAGAAGATATTTTATTAGGATGAATGAATGAACAACATTTGCAAATAGGGGGTTCTCGGAGCTTTGGTGAGCAAGCAAAGCGAGCGAAATATCTTCTTAAAAGGCAATTAAAATTCTAAAATCATTATCTTTTGTGTTGAGAATTAAGAATTTAAGACCCTAACATGGACTTTTGGGATTACCTTGAGGGGCAAGATCAGGGGTCTAGGGGCAGAGCCCCCGGCCCAGTCGCTAGGTCCAATAAAGAACAAAAAAGCATAAAAATTTAAAAAGGTGCACACCTGGGCTGAGGTGCAAGGCGCACCAGGCATGCGCCTTTTGATAGTGTTGAACCTAAGACCTAGGCAAGGTGCATACCCTAAAATCCTAGGATATATATTTTTTATTTTAAAAAACCCATCGCTAGGCAACTAGGCAACAAGGCACTCCCCTATCGCCTAGCTTACCTTAGCACCTTGAAAACTATGTTGAGAAATGCTTTAGCCTCTTAATTGATAGCATAAGACTTAGGCACTTAGCCCCTATTTGGGATCTGTGGGACCACACAACAAGTGGCAAAAAAGCACTTATTCATGTTTGGCGAAAAAAGGAGCAAACCTAACCCTAGATTGATCCCCAACCCAACCCAACCCAACCCAACCCACCCAAGTTACACCCTTCTCATTACCCAAAGTTTGTCCTAGTTATTGGACTAGACACAAACCTAACCCTTCAGCACTTTGTTACATGAAATATCCGCTTTTGGATTCAAATTCTCCATCTGTTTTACTGTTTATGATGCATATAAATACCTCATTAATGGGATAAGTGATACCTCTTTAGTGTTTATTAGATAAATGAAAACCCAAGCAATTCCATTTAATTCCCTTGTTTATCATAAATACTTAATCCCAACATGACTTCTAAAAACAACCATTTAAGTGGCTCAATACTAAAGTTTGTAATGTATGAAAATTGCTAAATGAGTGCATCAAATGACATATTAATGATCACAAATAAAAATGTATCGCCAAGGCTTATAACCATCCAAAATTTCAAAACCAAGACAAGAACTAACCAACTTTCTCGACTCTTATCCTTGGCCTCTTTTTCATATTTCTGGATCGTTCGATCATCAACCTGACCACTAAGGAAGAGTATCTGACCTCCAATGGTTGACTTTCCTGCATCTGCAACCCACATGAAACATATTCAATAACAAACAAAAACAATGAATTGAAGCCAATAGATCTCGTAATTCATAAGGACACAAGCAACATTACACAACTTCATAGTTTTAATTGAAAATATCCTAATCAGAACACTAGCTTCCATATAGCAACCAATTCAGTCATGGTTTAACACCCAACATAAACTTAAAACTGATAACATGATTACAGTAAAAGGGTATCACAACCAAATGGTGGTCCAATACCAAATGGAGAAAGCAACCTAAGCTGGTATAATGAAGCAAAGATGATAGCTGGGTAGAAAAGATCTTTTAACAACAACTAAAAGGGAGGCCACATGTGATGCACATGGCTGATTTAAGTGACAATATTTAGTTATGAAGCTCCATTGGTGGCACATGAATCAAATTCATATGCACTTGGCACTTGCAGCATCTTTGAACAAGGTGGATGCAACCCCTCTCCATCATACAAGGAGTAATATCCTAGGAAGGGTAAGGCAGAAGAAGACAAGAAGGGAGGGACTGGTGGGATGCAGAGAGTAGTTAAGGATTCTGGTGTGGCTTCTGTTCATGTTGACCTTATTCCAAACAAAGATACGTTTGATGAAGACGGTGAGAACTCTTTGGTTGCTGAAGTGGTAGTTAGAAAGCTAGGTGTAGATTTAGGGTGTAGGAGGAAGGAACTCAAAAAATCCAAGTCCAATGCTTTAGTGGAATATTTGAAAGAAAAAAAATCAAGAGCCTCAAACAAAACCCATTAGTGCATGTTACAAAAGTTTTCTGTGACTGAAAGATGGTCTTTTGGGGGCAGGCCCAACTAACAAATTTAAAAAACTGTACAAAAGAAAAGGGATTAAATCCAAAGGCCCGAGACTTGACTCCATCCGAGGAAGTTTAGAAGGTGCAATTTTTTGGATATTCCTCAAAGGAGTCCTGATATACCGTTGAATATTCCTCAAAGGGGGAGTTAAAGTGGGGGCTTGGAAGAAAAGAAGAAAGAGGATAAAGAGGTGGAGGTGAGGTCGGCAAGTCTTTGGGTCTATTCTCTTGGGCGGTGAGGCTTTTGCGAGAAGAGCTCTTGAGGAGTAGAAGAAGAGGGAAGAGTCTTAAGAAGACCAGTGTTGGGGGAAGTGGGAGAAATTTGGAATGAGGAAGGAAGATTATTTTGATGAGGCATGAGCTTGTTTGCTTAGGCGTTGTCTCTGGGGCAATCTGAGCTGCTGTTAACAAGGGTTTCTTAATGTGTTTTCTGGTGGCCTTGCTGCCCTTCTTGTCGTTTAGTTGAGTATGCTTGCTTTGCGATTGTTGGATGATTGTTGCAAGAAGAGCTTTTAAGGAGTATGAGAAGAGGAGGGAAGAGAGTCTTAAGAAGACCAGAATTGGGGAAGGGGAAGAAATTTGGAATGAGGAAGGAAGATTATTTTGATGAAAAGGTCTGAGCTTGTTTGCTTAGGTGTTGTCTCTGGGGCGATCTGAGTAGCTGTTAAGAAGGGTCTCTCTTTTTTTTATCAGTAAAAAGATTGTATATCAATAGTCGCAAGAAATAAACAATACAAGCCTCCCACAGAGAGGTACGAGATGCTACCTCTCACTTAGACTTTAGAAAAGACAGAAAAAACATAAATCAATTACAACTGAGCCCAATACAAGCTATCCCTGTTTACCCCTTGTTTAGCTAGCCTATCTGCTATAGCATTAGCTGTTCTCCTAACCCAATTTATTCTCATGTACTTGTTCCTGGTTAGCCATTTAAATTTCTTCATCTCAAACCCTATAACACCAAATTATCGAGTATGGATCTTTCAACCAACCAATTACCAGCTTTGAATCCCCTTCAATCTCTAAATTTGTCACACCCAGTTCATTTGCAATCTGTACCCCTTTCATGACAGCAAGCAGTTCTGCCCTCATAGAGTCCCCTGATCCCACAGGACCGGAGAAAAGAGCTATAACGTTTACTTCCTTGTTTCTCAACACCTCTCCTACACCTGAGGGGCCTGGATTACCTTGGCTACTCCCATGAAAGTTTAATTTCACAAAGTCTTCAACTAGAGGTGTCCACAGAACCTTCTCTTTTACTCTTGAGGAGGAATTTTTTGCCACTGCCTTCCAATTTCTCCATAAACCATCAAAGGACCAATGAAAGAAAGAATCCAGGGTCCTAAACTAATATATCACCTCTTTACTTCTCTCCTTTCCTGAGAAGATTCTATTGTTTCTTTCTTCCCACAAAGTCCAAATTATTGCTGCTCCAGCACTTCTCCACATGATCCCTCTCTCTTTTTAGGCCAAATGAAGGTAGAAGGGTCAAAAAGCTTATGTACCTCCGTTTGCAAAGCCCACCAGCAACAATACAAAGAGAAAAGCCATTACCAAATATCTGCAGCAAAAGGACAGGAAATTAGTAAGTGGGAACAGTTCCACTTGCTTTGCGATTTCCACATTAAGAAGGGTTTATTAATGTGTTCTCCGGTGGCCTTGCTTCCCTTGTTGTCGTTTAGTTGAGTAAGCTTGCTTTGCAATTGTTGGGTCGTGATATCTTAGCACCTTCTTGGTTGTTCTTAGTTTTTCTTTAACAAATTTTTGTTCTTTTATTATCAAAAATAATATCCTAGGCAAAGACTTTTTGTGGCAAGCCTGTAACCATTCATGTCTAGACTTTGGTTCCTTCCTACCCTTTTCTGCTAGAGGTAGGACTGTCAATGGACTGGATATTGGCCCAACCCAGTCTAGTCCAACATGAGTCTATTAGACTATTACAAATGGACCAGGTGCAATCAAATCAGATTAATATCTGGACTGGTCCAATTTAATGTTTTATTGAACCATCCAACCTATTCAAAACTTCAAATTGCTTCTAATTCAGATTGCATCCAACCCAAACCTAGTCCACTGACACCCCTACTCTTATCTTCTGTCTATGGACCAGATATTGGCTCAACCCAACCAAGGATTAAAATATTGATATGCACCAATACCCATTTTGGCAATGTTCTAAAAACCGTAATCATACCGTAAATCGTAGAGAAAATTTAATTGAATTGAATCGTGAATTGTATCATAAATCGTAAGATTATTTCTATTTTTTAAAAACTTGTAAAAAAAATAAAATATTGGATATGGCAAAAGGCAAAATATATATAGAAAAGAGATTCTACCCTATTTTTAATCCATATCTACCATGTATGCACTTAAATCAATAGTATTTACCACTTATACAATAGAAGTCTAAGATGATATAATCAAGTTTGACTTGAAACTTGAAAGTCAAATAATCTAATACAATGATTCTTTATCCTATATATGATGGAAAATAAACTAAATATATTGTTTAAATAAAGTAAATAAGTCAATTTCTAGTAGTGTCTTTATAACAAGTCACCTTTGCCAAAACTAAATATTAACAAACTAAAATGACAAAGTAGAGAACTAATTCTTAATTAATTTGATTTGAATCGCAAGAATTGTAGTAAGTCGTAAGATTTATGATTCAAATAGTAGGACTCAAACAATAATCGTAACATTTTTTGCAGAAAAGGATTCAGACATAAGATTCAAATCAGAACCCTTGGGATTCATGATTCAAATCATTAATCATATCATAAATGGTAAAACTTACAGTCCATGGGTATTAACCCCCTGACTGTGAAAATGGCATCAACACCACTGATCAAGAAAGGAATGGCATCAACTAGGCCACAGAAGAATAGAACAAAATAGAAGCAGAAGAGGTGTTGGATTGGGAGTCATTGAAGCAACAAGATCCAGAGTCTAGGATTGGTAGATGATTGATGTCCATCATAGGAGAGTTGAAGCAGTTGCAGATGAAAAAAAATGTTTTGGATTCTGGTGGCTCGCATCTTGTTATATGTGTGGTGCAAGCAGACACTTTTGGCGATAGGAAGTGCATGTGGATGATTATTGATTCAAAAACAGACTAATGAGATAAACCACAGGCTACAAGGGTTCTGATTGAGACTCAAACCATAGTTCCATCTTTTATTGATCTGTCTTTTCTGTGTGTGTGTGTGTGTGAGGGGGGAGTACATGAAACTAGACTGATGACCAAAGGTGAAGATCCTAACGTAATAGAGGAATTGACAGTTGACACAATGGATTTAGATTGATCATGGTGGACTTTCAAGTATTACTAGAGAAAGTTGAGCTTGAAGAGAAGACAATGTATCGTGCATGGAGTTGGCACACAAAGTCAGGAGAAAAGGTTGAAAAGTGGGTTTACACTCTTCTGGTATTGCAAATATGAGCTTTGATGATGTGGCAATTATGGTATAGAGAAGTGGAGCAGTCAGCAATCAGATATAAATTATTTAAATATTAAATGCTTCTATAAAGCCAAGAGGGGGAAGAATGGGTTTACACTTAATAGGGAAAGTAAATGGATCAAGGTATAGACACAGGAGTTTATCCTTTTTTTTTGATAATTGATTAAATATGTTTCATTTTTAACATATAAATCATTTAAGGTAAATAAAATATTTTTTATAATTTTCAGTTTTTATTAATTTTGTTGAAAAGATTTATTTATTTAGTATTTTTATATAAAGAATAATTCCATTTTTCAAATAAAAATGTGTTTTCATTTACAGGAGTTTATCTATTTTCTCGAATTGAAAATGTGACAATGGTGGGAGGTGGTGAGATAAATGGGGATAAACATGGTATAGAGAACTAGTGGGAGGTGGTGAGATAAATGGGGATAAACATGGTATAGAGAACTTGTGGGAGGGTCAATAGGCAAAAGAAAGCATTTAGAAAGGGTTTGAAGGGCAGTTTCAGGAGTGACTCGTCAGGCATTCATCCAATTAAATCTGGTGGAACATATGAGGTTTTTGAAGAATCCAATGAAGATGAATACAAGGAGATTTAGGGGTGAGAGAGAGAAATCAAAACTGTGTGTGGTCTATTTCTTCTTCGGGCTCCTTTTCTTGCACTACATTTTTCAAGTCTTTCTACCATCTTGTTCCTTCAATCCAGGATTTTCAAATCAGATCCATTTGGGCAGGACCTATTTCACCTAAAATTAGGGCCTTGTGTTGGGAAGTGTGCCACTAGAAGATCAACTCATACTGAAACTTGGAAAGGCAACGCTATGGCTGAAAGGCTTTGTCAATGGAGCAACTTATTCAGTGAAAAGGATTGGTTGGAAGAGTCATCTGGTGCTAACAAGGAACAGTTATGAAGCTGAACTGAGATGTATAAGGAAAGGCTGGTTTGTCACAGTTACATAGGTCTTTGTGGATTGAAAGAAGTAGATGGTATGTATTCAGGAAGGAAACGAGGGTGAAGGTTGGAAGAGATTCGCAGGTAAGTTACAAAATTACCTGTTTATTATTGAAAAAGGCAAGATGGTAAGGCAATCTTCTGCAGCAGATGATAAAGAGATGTTTAGCATGACGGAAACGAAGACTAAAGAAATGAGGATAGTTATTCAAAGTCTTTAAAGAAGCAAGGAAAATGAACAACCATAGAAGGTATGTTCCAGCCCTTCTTCTTCTGTAGCAAAAACAGGGACTCTTCTTTTTCTTTTTCTTTTTCTTTTTCTTTTTCTTTTTCTTTTTCTTTTTCTTTTTCTGGAACAAAAACAGGGGCTCTGCCCCTTCTTTTCTTCTGGAGCAATAACAGAGGCTCAGCTCCACCCCTGGAACAAAAAAACAGGGTCTCCGCCCCTTCTTTTTCTTTTTTTTTTTTTGAACAAAAATAGGGGCTCCACCCCTTCTCCATCACTTCTGAGGTTTTTATTCATGTTTTCTTTCATTTTTCTATGACAAGAACAGGGGTTTCACCCTTTCTTTTACTCGTATTTCTACAACAAAAACAGGCGCTCAGCTCTTGGTTGTTCTGTCCTTTTTTGAACATTACATGACACCTAGGCGACTAAGCACTCCCTTGTCGCATAGGTTCACCTTGGTGCCTTGAAAACTATCCTCTCTCTCCAATGGTTAATGTTTGTCACATCTCCCTTTCCCCATTAAATCCCTTATTTCCTATTAAATCTTTTTTTACCCCTTTGACACTCTTAATAAAGTAGGGGTATTAGGTAGGTTTGGGTTAAGGACCAACTGTAGACAACAGGCCCGAGCTGGACCCAAGCTGATGTCAAATCCCAAATTTGCCAACTCAGTCCTAACCAAATTTCTATTCAACCACATGTGCTTACTTGCTAGGTAAGACTTAAGAAGAGTTATGCGTTGTTTCACCAGCTGAATTGGGTTTGCCTGGTTTGTTGTTGTGTGCTGTTGAGTTTGGATATTAGCATTTTCTGTGTTTTTTTTAAATTCAAGTTGTGTGGTTGAATATATAAATCTGTATGTTATTAGGGGTTCAGGTGATGCTCTCTCACCAGGCCTCGCAATCTCTCTCCATCTTATTTTTGTTTTTTGATGGATTTTCTTTATTATCAAGAAAAGGCTACAGCTACTCCACAACTATCTTTACTAATATGAAACACAATATCCCTTAAATTCAAAAAGGTACAGAAAGGAGCATATCAAGGTAATAAAACATTCAAACAAGATATTATAGAAGGACAAGTCCAAAAGTTGAAAGAAAATAAGAACTAAAAATGCTAATAAAAGAATAAGAATTAGTGACAAACCACCTAAACAGAAATTACATAATTAATTGCCAAGTCAAAAAAAAAAAAGCACAAGAAGAAATCCAACATAAATAAAACTAAGTGATAATTTTCCTGCACGGTTGGATAACTTCTAATTTATGTCAACTAGTGGAATTCACAAACCACAACTGTGCCACCCAAAATAATGTAAGCAGAAAGAGGTATGATAAATGAAATTCAAAATGTACCAGATGCACCACATCCACAACATGACAACTCGATGCAGTAAGAAACCTAAAAGCTAAGCTAATCAAAAAAACATTAAATATTGTATGGATATAGCCCCCAAACTCATGATGGCTTACCAACATGACCAATAAATACAACATTTAGGTGCCGCTTCTTGTTTTCATCATTTTCATCTGGTTCCTCGACATTTTCTGGAGCTGGAGCAGCTATCTCCTTATCTTTCACTGAAATCTCAACAGAATGCACAATAAAGTGATCAATGAAAAATATCAAAAACAATGACAGAATAACCCATTAATGTGCTCAATTATAAGGAAGAGAGAAAAAACATGATATTGCACCTTTTGGCTCTTTCTGCAATGGCTCAGTATTTGCCTGGACCTCATCCTTGCTGTCTGAAACCAGCAATAAAATAGAGAAGTTTAGAGGATGTGCTTCTGTATTGGCATCAGATGGTAGTATGGTACATACTCTATGGTACTTGCTATCATTGAGGAATAGAGATAAAAGCTATGAACTATTACACTGGCAACATTACATTCTCACTTAGTATTATAGCAAGCCAAAATAGGATATGGCAGTCAATACCTTTTTCTTCTGTGACCAACAAAAATGTACTGCATTAATATCAAAAGCAAAGCATACATAAAAAGACCCAATTTAGACATTCAAACCAGGGCAATACCCTATTTCTATATAAAATGTACAGAAGAAAACACCTACACACTAAAATGAGATTCTCGTACCAAGTCATCCCTGAAACCCCACCCCCTCTAGTAAGCTCATCAGTAATTAAGTTGCTCAATGTCAACTGATAACTTTGAAATGATCTTTTTACAGCACTACTGATGCAGGAGCTGAAGAGTCAAAATTGGAATTTAATGATTTTCTGTATTTTTGGACAGTAGGGGTATTTTTGTCATTTTGCACTTTTCTGTGGGGTCCAATGGTAGGGTTTATTTTGTCTAGTTATAGTTTGTTTTTGTTTAAAATTTCAGAGTCATTGCATAAATAGGATTAGAGTTATTGAGTCTTCTTTGAATTAAAGTAGGATATGACAACTTAGTTTGAATCCTACCAGAATTATTGAGTCTAACAGTTTGACTCCTAAGACTATTATGAGATTAACAGTTTGACTCCTAGGATTATTATGAGTTTAGAGTCTATAAATATGTATGGACGTTTTACACAAAGGCAATGAAGTTTATTGAGTATTCTTCAGCTTATGCTAGCTATGGTGTGATTCCCATGCCCTAGAGTGATTCTAGGCACCCTGTGAGTGATTCCAGGTATTTTCTCTCTTCTTTCTCTCCCTATTACCTCTCTTATTCCTTCAAGAAACCATTACAGCCATCAACAGCCGTAAAATTCTGATCCATGAAGACCATTCACATTCTCTAAGGACTAGAACTGAGCTGGTCCTACATCAACAACATATGTTGTTTTGTAGCTAGCAAAAGAATTAAGACGGAGAAGAAAAAAAGAAGCATAAGTGTATTATATACACATGCTAACATAAGAATGAATGAAGAGCAAAATCATAACAAGCAAAACATAAATCCTTCTAAAGATATGACTAGCATACCTGACCAGACTATTTACATGCCCAGACATTATGGAAATGGCTGCTCAGTTATATAAACCTCGACCGAACAGTGTAAGTGGATCAATTGAGCAAGAGATATATAAACTAAATTTTTTATTCTATGTCCCAAGCCAGCCAGCTAATTTTAAGCAGTGAGGTTGGAGAAAATGCTCTAATTCATCAATGAAACCTTATTTTTCCGTGTTTCTATTGAGGAGCATCTATAATATAATCTCAGATGGTTTCATTTGGCCTCCAGAATAAGGGTCAACAAGCAAAAAAGTGAGATACGGGTTGTAGGATAAATATCCGATGTGGGAATCTTGGAAGATACACTTGGGTGTAGTGTAGAGAAGTTGCTATCGAAGTATTTGGGTTGTAACTCTTTGTGCTAGGTGTTTTATCCAGAAGCATTTGGGATTAATTGCTAGAATGCTTTAGTAGAAGGTTGGCCTCTTGAAAATTCAGGTACCTAACAAAAGGGGCAAATTAGTATTCATGAAGAGTGCATAGCCTCTTAGCAACTTATTAGTCTTTCTTTCTTTTGCCTGTTGACATGGCCAAGCAATTGGAAAAGAGAGATTTTCCATGGAAGGGATGGAAAGAAGAATTCAATTTTCACCTGGTCGGTTGGAAGAACATCTGTAGTCTGTACCCCTTAAGAAGGGAGATCTATAGGTAAGAAATTAGACTATTAGAGAACCTTCAACATGGTGTTTGCTAGAAAAGTTGCATTGGAGGGAATAATGAAGAACCAGACAGTCCGTTGAGGCAAGTAATAGCAACGAAATATGACACAACTGAGCTCGATTGGACACCAAGGAGAAATATTTCTTACTACCAGTGTGCTATATATAAGGTATAAGATTGGTCAGGGCAATCAAATTAGATTTTGGCAGGACAAACAGTGTGATGAACAACTATTAATGAAAACTTATTGATAAAAAAAACATATTAGTGTAAACTTTCCCATCTCTGCTTTTGGTGGCATAAAACAGGGAGGCATTAACCAAGTACTATTATGAAGCACTAAATGAAAATGTTATATGGAATCCCCAATTTAGAAGAACATTGAATGACTGAAAGGTGGAATCAATGGTGGAGCTATTGCAAAGAACTCATTAACTCAAACTGTTACACCAAAGGTGAGTCAAACATGTAAAAGGCATAGGGAGTGGGACAGGACAGGTATTTTTTCTGTCAAAGTTTTCTTCAAGAAGCTGGACCATTACACTAGAATCAACTTCCCCAGTCACATAGTCTAGCAACCAGGAGCAAAAACTAAAGTGAAATTCCCAGTGTGGACTGTAACTCTAGAAAAGTGCCTAGTTGTTAATAGGTCAGTTGGGGCCTTTTTTATGATAAAATAAAAATTTATTAAAAGAAAAAAGAGAATACAAGAAAGCAAGGTTCAAAATATCGATACGCCCGATGCGCTGGTAGAGGTGTATCAGTCAGTATCGATAGCATTTTTTTGGTTTTTTTTTCAAATCTGGTTGAGAGGGTCTGGTTTAAGGTCCATTCACCCCCTGAACCGGTCAAAATCCTGAAACACCCCCTGGAGGGGCGTATCGGGAAGCCCCTAATACGACACGTATCGAAATTTCGAACCTTGCAAGAAAGGTGATAAAAATCACCCAAGAGAAGAAGTAAAAAAACCTCCTACGACAACACACCAAACCCATCCTGCCAACACTAAAACAAAACACACCAAGAATGTAAAACTATGATAGAGATGGAAAAAGCATCTATTTTTACATTGCCATTTTACGACAAAACCGTATCATGTAATCTTAGATGGCTTTTGGGTGGAGAAGCTACTTTTCAGCTCAGCTTCCATTACTCTTTTTTTATGAATGATAATAAATTTATTAATTCAAAAGCAGATTTAGAGTGAGTTCATACAACATCCCAAGGAGAGGCACGAGCTGCAACCCCTCCTTGAATCTTACAAGTAAACTAGGAAAGAAAAGCAAGAATCACAACTAAGCCCAAAACAACTTCTTCCCTATTTACCCCTTGCTTAGCTAACACATCTGACAAAGTATTTGCTGATCTCCCCACCCACTGTACAGTGACCAACATATTCCTTGTCAACCAACTAAATTTCTTCATTTCATTCTTGTAACGCCAAATAGCCTCTTCAGATTTTTCAACCAACCCACCACCACTTTGGAATCCCCCTCGATTGTTAGGTGTTGTACCCCAGCTAGTTTGCAAATTGCACTCCTTGTACAGCAGCTAAAAGTTCTACCCTGATGGAGTCCCCAATTCCCAAGGGACCTGAGTATAGCAACAAAATCTCTCCCTTCTCATTTCTTAAAGCACCCCCCATTCCGGATAATCCTGGATTACCCATGCTACTTCCATCAAAGTTCAACTTTAGTGAGCCTTCGGATGGAGGAGACCAGCTTGTAATTGATTTGTCCTTTAGAGATGAACACCTCGCTACTGCTGACCAATTTCTCCAAAGGTCATTAAAGGAGAATTGATGAAAGATTTCCAAGGTCTTCAGCCAAGGTATTGCCCTATTTAACACACAGTCTTCCAATTCCTAACTACTCCTTTCCTTTTCTTGAAAATTTCTAATATTCCTTTCTTCCCAAAGAGTCCAAATAAAGGCGACACAAGCACATATCCACATAATTCTCCCTATTGTTGTAGGCCAATAAAAGGTAGAATGGTTGAAGAGCATGTGAACTTCTGCTGGTAGACTCCAACTACTCCCAAACAACGAAAGTAGCCAAGCCCAAAGGTCTGCAAAAAAGAGACACAATATTAATAGGTGGTAACAATCCTCACCATGAGCTCTGTAGAGGATACACCAATTAGAAGAAACACAGAGGAAAGGTCTTCTCTTTTGTAGGTTATCTAGAGTGTTTACTTTTCCATGGAATACTTCCCAACAAAACGCCATAATTTTTTGGGGAACTGGCCTGCACCAAATTTCTTTGAAGGAAAGGGTTGGTGAGTAGAAAGTTGAGAGATAGACTTGAAGAAAGAAGCACAAGTGAAGGTTCCATTGGGTCTAGGAGTCCATACCCTCTTATCTGGCTTAAAGGGATCCAAACAAACCTAATTAAGACAACCAAACAAAACAGAAAGAGATTTAATTTCATCATCCCTAAGTCCTCTACGAAACCCAAAATCCCAAGTAGGATCTAAGGGTGTTCCCAAAGGTGAGACAAATTTTGAGACCACCTCTTTTTTGTACAAAGAAACAGAAAATAGCGAAGGGAACAGATTCTTTAAAGGTGTGTCTCCTACCCAAATATCCTCCCAAAAATGAACAGTGTTGCCAGAACAAACTTCATACCTGATAAAATTGAGGAATTGAGGAAGGGTGTTGTGAATGGCCTTCCAAGGTGCTGTTAGGTTAGCTTGCCTTGATACACCAGCATCCCATGCATTCTCTGACCTCCCATGAATGCTTCCCACCACCTCATGCCACAATCTCTCTCTTTCCAATGGCCATCGTCACAACCATTTCCCTAACAGAGCTTGATTTTTTCTAGTTACCCTCCCAAGTCCCAAACCCCCCCCTTCTTTACTTCTGCACACAATTTCCCAATTAACCAAGTGATCCTTTTTTTCTTGTCTCGGCTCCCATAAGAAATCTCTCATCAACTTCTCTAGTTTCCTAGCTTCCCTAACTGGTATCCTAAAAACAGACAAAAAATAGGTAGGTAAGTTAGCCAAGGTAGCTCTTATTAGGGTAATTCTCCCTCCTAAAGAGACATAATTCCTCTCCATGAGGCTAATCTCTTCTCAAACTTTTCTATCACTGGGGTCCAAAATCTACTCTCCCTAGGATTTACCCCTAAAGGAAGCCCTAAATATGACATAGGCCAAGCAGAGGTGGAACACTCAAGACACTCCGCAATAGCCTCGACCTCCCCTACCTCCAAATTTATACCCACTATGCAGTTCTTTTCCAAATTTATTCTCAAATTAAAAATACTTTCAAATCCTTTGATTAGCTCCTTTAGGTTTGCTACATTTTCGCTAAAACCTCCTTCACAAAAGATCATTAGGCCATCTGCAAACTGAAGGTGGGTGACGGGGACTTGGTGTCTCCCTATTTTCCAACCCCTAATGGCATCTTCATTGTCAACCTTAGTAATGATTCTACTAATCACATCAGCTACTAAGGTAAAAAGGAAGGGTGAGAGTGGATCCCCTTGCCTGACACCCCTGCAAGTTGGAAAAAAGTCCCTCACCATACCATTTACCAGAATAGAGTAGTGACAAGTATTGATACACCCAAAAATCCAACAACACCACTTGTCTTCAAATCCACAATTTCTCCCCCTGTCCTGCCCCCTTGGGTATCAGCCCCCCCAAATTAATAAGAATGCTATCTCAGTATCATGAAGTGCTGCAAAATGGTAGTCTCCCATTCAACAATAAAAAAGAGGTAATTTCCCACACAGAAGATTCTATCCTCTAATTTCTCTTTCTTGATTTTGTATTGGGGGAATAAAGGAAAAAAAGAAAGTATTAACTTCAGGGAGAGAACCAAAAAAGTCCAGCACTCAGGTTGCCAGAAAACAAGCAGGGGAATAATATCCTTACAGATGAAAGCAGAATCCTTACCGGCTTACCCAAAAAAAAAAAAAAATAGAACGACGATGTTAAATTCAAAATCATTGCAATGGTCAGGTTTAAACTATTTAAATTCAGCATGCATGGTCAAATTTTTCCAAGCTAACTCCAGCTAGTGCTTCCTACCTTCTTCCAGCTTATCAGGTTTTTCAACCTCTATTGCCTTAACCTCTTCTGGAAAAGCCACTTCATTACTATCTTCTGCACAAAAGCAATGTATTCACGGAGAGCATTAAAATGATGCAGAAATAAGCAAAATCTTCCCTCTCTTCACAGGGAAAAAACAACTAGGTCATCATTTTAGAATAATTACCTGAAGAATCCAATTGCAGTGACTGGATGCTTGATCGGATCTCTTCCTCGATATCTAGAACCAGGCAAATTAAAACAAACACAATTAAAGTAAAGGGAATTAAAGCAGTTAATGTGTCTCAAAATCCATAAACCAAAAATTTCAATGAAGCATCTAAATCCCTGTATATGACTTGATATAACCAACAAACAATTTCAATGTACTCAATATTTGTTCAAATTGTAAGACATTGTCATCCCACTCCGACAGAATCCATCCTTTGTCTTCTTATCGAACAAAAACATGTTAATAGCACAACTCATTTGCATGTTACATCAATAGTAAAATAAAACAAAAATAAGATTTTGCGCTCAAAGATATTTAAAATTTACAAAAAAAAAAATTACGATGTGAGAAACCTAAAAATCAGGAACCCAAATTCACAATATAATCAAACTGAGAATCAACCAATCAATCAAAATAAAGATTCAATAACATAAGCAAAAACTATAAGCAAACAAACAAATAACTAAATAAACAGGTATAAATCAATCGACTTGTAGAGTGACAAGAGAGAGAAAAGGGAAAAAAACAGTAGACAGTAGGAAACAGATAGAGAGAGGGGGGGTTGGTGTCTTACCCATTGTTGAGAAATTGTCCTACAGCACTCTAGGGTTTCGCCTGCAAAGTGCAACAAGACAGTGAGAGGAGAGAGAGGCCGAGGGGATCGGACAACGCGCAGCTGGTGAAACACAGCGGCGCCAAAACATGTATACCGGGGTATCACGCCTTGACGCCTTTTTCACATCTACTTGCGTGGACGGCTCAGATTTCAAAGTTCGCGTTGGATACCATCGATAATAATCTGCACGAATTTCCTTTGTTTCTATTCTAATTTCGAGGTGTTCTAACATTAACAAGTTGTTGACAAAGCTAGCGAGGATCCGTGCGGTGCACGGGAAAATGTGATATAAGGGTAAATTTCTTAAATTACCCTTATGGTTTAGTTAATTGACTAAGTTTATTCTTACTGTTTTAAAATTGACCAACACTATCCTTATGCTTCGACAATCGACTAATTCTACCCTTATTGGTAATGTTCTTTAACATAAAGGCGAAAAAGACTATTTTACCCTTTATTCTTCTTTAAATTTTCAAAATAAAACAGAGAAAAGCGGAAAGAAATCTTTTTTTTGGTGATTTATTTAGCGTTCGAACAAAAAAATTGATGAGGTCAAAGTATTTGTGACAAAAAAAAAACTAGAAAATAGAGCAAAGAATTTTTGAATTTTTGTTCCTGTTTTCGATTTAAAATCTAAGGTAGAAGTTCGATTCTTAAACATTTCGGTCACTTTATGATTTTAAATAGAGAGCATAAATCTTGAAATCCTTGCCATTGTAACAAGAAAATCTGGATTAACACTATGGGAAATAGATGTCGGCAATTGTGTTGCAGAAAAATAGGGATTTTGATATTTCATAACGAGCAGAAAAGAAGAATAAAGAAGCTTAGAGATCAAAGTTTATCAGTGGGTGAGTTGGAGAGATGGGATCGTTCAAGGGTCACATTCTACTAGGGACGTTGTTTCTTCTAGTTGGGATTTGGCACATATGGAGCTCGATGGTAAGGTACATAAAGAACCCAAAAGGGTTTCAGGGTTAGGGTTTGGAATCCTATACCAGGATTCGACGGGAGGCTCAAGTACACAGAGTTGATGTGGTTGCAATCGGAGCTTTCATATCGACATGTGCATCGAGCTCCTGTACTCGACCCACCTCAAGTTCTTGCTCCAGCAACGGCGATGAGCCCTCTTCGAACGAAAATAAAGAGGCGAAGGGGATAGAGAGATGAGAGGTCGATAATGGAGAGAGAGACAAAAGAGGCGGAGGTGAAGAAGCGGCTACACACATCGGCAAACCAGCGGCACCTCCTTCTCGCTCTGAAGGCGGCAATGAGCCCTCTTCAAATGAAAATAGAGGGGTGGAGGGGAGAGAGAGAGAGAGACCAAAGAGAGACAGAGGTAGAGGTGAAGACGCAGCTGCACACAGCGGCGAACTAGCGGCACCCCCTTCTCGCTCCAGCGACGACGATGAGCCCTCTTCAAACGAAAACAAAGGGGCAGAGGGGAGAAAGAGATGAGAGGTTGAGAATGGAGAGAGAGACAGAGGCGAAGGTGAAGACACAGCTGCACACAGCAGCAAACCAGTGGCACCCCTTCTCGCTCCGGCGATTGCGATGAGCCCTCTTCGAACGAAAACAGAGGAAAAGAGGGGAGAGAGAGATGAGAGGTTGGGAATGGAGAGAGAGACCAGAGAGAGACAGAGGCAGAGGTGAAGACGCAGATGCACACAATGGCACCCCCTTCTCGCTCCGGCGGCGGCAAAGAGCCCTCTTTGAACGAAAACAGAGGGGCAGAGGGGAGAGAGAGAGAGAGAGAGAGAGACAAGAGGTTGAGAACGAAGAGAGATATAGAGGCAGAGGTGAACATGCAGGTGCACACAGCGGCGAACTAGCGGCATCGCCTTCTCGCTCCGGCGGCGACGATGAGCCCTCTTCGAACGAAAACAAAGGGGTAGAGGGGAGAGAGAGAGAGACGAGAGGTTGAGAATGGAGAGAGAGACCAAAGAGAGATAGAGGCAGAGGTGAAGATGCAGCTACACACAACAGCGAACTAGTGGCATCCCCTTCTCACTCTGGCAACAGTGATGAGTCCTCTTTCAACGAAAACAAAGGGGCGGAGGGGAGAGAGAGACGATAGGTTGAGAATGGAGAGAGAGACCAGAGGGGGACAAAGGCAAAGGGGGAGGTCTTAGAAGAGAGAGAGTGGGGGCTCAAGGTACGAGGGCAATATTGGGTTTTAAAATTTTGTATGTCATGTGGGATCACATGTGCATGTATTGTGACAGAGCATTAACAGACGTTAACAACAGGGGTAGAGTTAGTTAATTGTCAGAAACAGTAAGGGTAGTGTTAGTCAATTTTCAAACAATAAGGGTACACTTAGTCAATTAGCTAAACCATAAGGGTAGTTTAAGAAATTTACGCTTGTTAAAATAGGGATTCGTGAGATGTACTAGATTTGTCAAGGGAAGTTAAAGCAACAAAAACTCATTATAAGGAATACAATTTTGTTTAAAATAATTATTTTTATTTTAGTAATTTATTACAAAAATATTTTAGAAATACAGTAATTTGGATTAATTATTGATATTTTTAACAAAAATAATAAATTATTGATAATTATTTAATAAAATAATTGTTTTTTACATGTTATTTGCTACTCTTATGTAATAAATTTAATAGAAATTCTTAAAAGTATAAAAATAATTATAACATAATATTGAAATTAATAATAATTTAATATGTTTACATAATATTGTAAACAACTAATTTCACTTATATCAAGTAATAATTGGAGAAAATAACTTTCAAAAAATTAATATTGATTAATAATAATTTTAAACTCTTAATCTTCTTTATTATATAATTATACATACTAAAATTAATATTTATTGTATTTCAATAATTATTTATTGTTTTTGTGATAAATGTATTTTCAATGATTATGTATAATTTTTTTTTTGTTTTGTTATTTAACATAAAACTTTCAATAACTATTGGAGATTGAACTAATATTATTAAATTTTTTAAATTTAATTTATTGTACTCATTGTATTTATTGTAATTTTGTTATAACTTATTGACTAATTAATATTTATTAGAGATCATACTATTTATTGACCAAGTTAATATATTTTTAGTACTTATTGTATTTTTATAATTATTGTAATTATTGTATTTTTTAATTATCAATATATTTTCAATAATTGTGTATTTTCGCTACAATTTTCAATAATTATTAGAGATTAAAATATTTTTATTTAACGGAGATAAGACTATTAATTTAGCTAAAATTATGAGTGTTCAAGAATTGGTTTGGTCCGGTCATAGGCTATTTGGCCAACCAAATTAACATTGTCAGGTTGGGCAGTTGGTCAGTTGAAATCGACTAACCTTTTGTGAAAACTGACCCACTAAAATTGTATCGGTTTGGGTCGGTTTTCACAAGAGGTTAGTCGATTCAAAAGATTTCAACTTAAAAATTAAATTAAATTTTAAAAATTACAGTGCAATTATTAAAAAATAAATTTAAAAATTATATTTATGAACTAAAACATTTTAGACTAAGAAATATGTGAAATTTCTCACATTTTCATATTAAAAAATATATTTAAAATATAAAATATTAATATATATCCATGGTTAAGTCGTTTGATTTTGGTCGATTTATGAATGGCCAAAGTGAAACTGATCCAACTTGGCCGAATTGGGAATTTTTTGAACCAAAGCCAACATAAAATACTAGAAAACCGACCAACTTGGGTCGTGTTGATCGGGTTGGTCGGTTTCATAAGTTTGATGAATAAACCTAACTGAAATTAATTATTGTTTTTTTTGTATTATAACAAAATTTATTAAAAGTAGTATATAAATATGAATAATTATTAATTAATTAAAATAGTTAAAAATATAAAACAATTGTATACTCTTATGTGTTTATACTAGGGTCATTTACTAGAACACACCTTATAGTTTTACATATTTACTTAAACCTACCTTATAGTTTTCATTTTACTAAAATATCTCATATATTTTATAACTTATTTACTTAATCAACCTTTCATTAAGAAGTGTTTATTTTGCCATTAGGCCCATGATTTTTTATTTCAAAAGTACCCTTAACACTTTTTTTATAGAGAAAACAAAATTGGTCAAATATAGCCAATAGAGTGGTTGCTTATGTCTTATTAAGGGCAAAAATGGTATTTTTAGTTCTATTTTATTTTGATTAATTTATTTAAATGAACATTAGGGTCGTCACTATCATTTTCCACTACCATTTAATGGAAGATTGATAAAATCTGTTGCAAATTATAAGTGGTGTTTTAGTAAAATGCTAACTATATGGTAGATTTTAGTAAATCCATGAAGCTATAAGGGTATTTTAGTAAATGAACATTTTTATTATTTATCTTTCACTTAATAAATCTTGTGTATCGCACGGGTACCCGCTAGTTAATTGTTAAAATAGGGACTCGTGAGATGTACTAGATTTGTCGAGGGAAGTTAAAACAACAAAAATTGATTATAAGGAATACGATATTGTTTAAAATAATTATTTTTATTTTAATAATTTATTACAAAATATTTTAGAAATATAGTAATTTGGATTAATTATTGATATTTTTAACAAAAATAATAAATTGTCGATATTTATTCAATAAAATAATTGTTTTTTACATATTATTTGTTAGTGTTATAAAAGGACATCCTAATAGTTAGCCATTGCAAAATTAATTTAAACGAATCTTGATTTATTGTACGCATTTTTTTAATAGTTTTCAATTAATTATCAGAGTTATTTTGCATTTTCTGTATTTCCAGTATTTTTCATTAATTTTCAGATATTTTCAATAAATTTTAGTATTTTTTGCATTTTCACTAGTTTTTCAACAATTTTCAGTTATTTTTCAGTAATGCATTTTCATAATTTCTATGGGCTTTCAGTATCTTTTCATTATACTTCAGCATTTTTTCATTAATATTTAGGAAAATTAATTTATGAGTATATTTTGAATAATCTTTAGTAAAATTTCAATAATTTATAGTTTATGTTTTATAAATTTTCACCATATTCAATATTTTTTCAGTATTTTCAATAATTTTCAGTTGATTCTCAATAAACTTTCACTTGAAAATTAACTTTTTGTTGCCTTTTTTTTCCTTAATGATTTTCAATTATTTTTATAAATATTTTGTGTTTTTTGTATTTTTAATATTTTTCATTAATTTTTCGTATTTTTCATTAACCGTTAGTCATTTTTGCAATTTCACTAATAACAAATTTAAGTTAATTTTGAATAACTTCCAAATAAAACATTGATAAAAAATATATTTTTCAGCGTATTTTCAATAATTACATTAATTGTATTGTTTTCATTACTTTTAGCATTTTCTAATTAAATTTCATATTTTCAGCAATAGCATTTTCTAATTTTGAATAGCATATTTCTCATTTGGGTAAAGCTTGTTCCCATCCAATCCAAATAATATTATTAAATTAGTAGATTTAATAATATTGGTTATTATTATTATAAATTTAAATTGGTTCTATATATAGATAAATGACTCGTGCTTTACACAAGTTGGGACATATTCCTCAACTTTTAAATCAGGTTTATCGAAAAACAGGTAACTATAGACCCATTTCGATCATCTTCTTCGCCCAAATGGTAAAATGGGTTGTGCATCAGCCCGATTAGTTTTCTTCTCTATTTTTATCATTTTTAGTTTTTTTTTTATTTTCATTTTTCAATATTCTATACATCTATTCACAAAAAAGGAGTTTGGCCTCCTACCTAATGTTGTGTTTAAAATTTGGATGAAAATCTTAATTGCATGGACGTCATCACCAACTACAACTACATTTTGCACAATTGAAATGTTTGCGACCTATAAGAGTTTTAAACTTAGAATGGTAAAAAAAAAAAACCTTGAAAGCTGAAAACCTACAACCGGAGACATTTAATACATGCAATAACTCTCAGAGTTGGGTTTGAGACGTTTGAAAAGGTCGATTTTGAGAGGCTGAGAGAGTGATGTTTGAGGCATTTGAAAATGGATAATTTGAGAGGCTATGAGTTTGATTTTGAAAATCTAATGCATATTTTGAGACATTTTGTCTCCCAAAGGTGGTTTGGGAACCCAAACATTTTAACGCCCAACTTTAATCATATTTTTGAAAAATAAATAAATAAAACCTCAAAAAATAAGAATGCCGCAAAATAGGTTCTCAAAACAACGAGAAAGAAGCAAAGTGCGATCTCAAGTTCACTACATTGTAGAAACGTGCCAACTCAGCATATTGTGGTTTAACATGTAGATATAAATGACAATAGTTGATTGGTTTGTTGGTTGATTTGGTTGAATTTGAGCTTATAAATGGTGTCTCACCATTGTTGGACGGACCTTGTTCTTTAGGGGTAGAGTTCTAAAAATCAATTTTTAGTAAATGTTTTTTGGTATTAATCATTGCTTGACTCCCAAGGTTCAAAATTTCGATATGATACACCCCGTATCATATCAGTGGCTTCGCAATACACCTATTTACAGGTGTTTTGGGACCCCTCTCTATTTAATGAAACTAATGTTAAAAATAGGCCCAAAAACCAAAGTTTGAAAAAAAAACATAAGAGCGTGTCATTTTAAGTATCGATAGACATGGGTGTATCAAAATTTTGAACCTTGATGACACCCTCATATGGGTCATTACTCTTTTAAGTGAACAGTGCAACATCACATCAACAACTATTTTCTTACATAGATGATAATTGCGGGACTCGAAACTACACCACTGGTGGGACAATTCATCCAGCACACCAACTAGGCTACCCCTTAATTTTTAGTTGAGATGAACATTTGTAGCCCAAATCCCTTTACATTTTTTATATTATATGTAGATAAAATAATTTGTATTTATCAAAATTCATGTATTTTTTATAATTTTTGTATTTTATCTTTTCAAGATTTTATTATTTGATTATGGCATCATGGGTTAACAGGTTTAGCCCAAAATGTTAAATTGTTAACCCACCACCAAATAGTAAAACAATTCTATTTTTTGGTCACTTTTAAATTTTTTATTTTATGTTCATCATAAGAAAAAAACAATTATATTTTATAGTTTTTTATCATTTAATTACTATAATAATGGTTGGCACATTTTGCTTGAAAGGTTATACTTAGATTGCCATCAAATAGGAAAAATTTTTCATTGTTGAGTGAATTTTAAAATTTATATACCATTTACATCATTAGTAAAAAAACAATTATTCTTTATCACACACATTTTTCTTTCATATGATTAATATAAAAGATCATTGGTTTTTTGTATCTATCATAGTTTTGTGTTTTTATCTTTTTAAATGTTATTATTTAATTATAATACCAACAGTTGACACATATGACTCAAAAGGGTTGGATTGTTAACCTGACATCAAACAAAAGAACAATTTCATTTTTTTATCAATTTTGAATTTTATATTTCATTTCCAACATCAATAAAAAAATAACTTTTTATCATGCGTATTTTTCTTTAATATGGTTAATATAAGATATTAGAGATGTGTCAAATTTTTGTTACAATATTTTTAATTTTGTAATTTCATTTTAAAAGTTTTATTGTTTAATTATGATATAATGGGTTGACCAATTTGCTTACCTACCACCAAGATGTAAAAAAAAAAAAGTTTCAGTTTGGGCTAGTTTTAAAAACACTATTGTAAGGGAAAATATATAAGTTGACATTAGAAAATCAAACTTATCTTTCATGACCATCACCAAAATCAAAAGTATCTACTTTATAATAGTATAGGCAAGGTTTCAAATTTTGATATGATATGCTTGATACGTAGCGTATCGTATCATATCTTTTAAAGTCTGATACGATATATGGTGCAAAATTGATGGTATCATCCTTTTTTCTACCGTATCAGGGTGTATCAGATGCGTATTGGGGTGTATCGACCGATACGCTACAGAAAAAGATATGACAAAAAACTGAAAAAAAATGGGGAAAGAATTCTTTCCCCTCAAATAAGCATTCATTCACCCCCAAATGACTCTAAAACTCCAAAATTCATTCATAGAGTGCTAAATATGCAAAATTTTGCAAGAAACAAGCATGAATTGTCAATTTTTTAAATATATGGCAAAATATGTAATTTTTTTCAAATTTTTATAATATCTTGTGATTTCTTTTTATTCTTGAATGTTTAAATATATGTTGACCTACATTTCCTACATTCAAAATCACATATTTTTTTGTTTTATGAATATATATATGGAAATTTCATGAAGATATTTGGGAAAAATATAAATTAACAAAAAATTTGAAAATGTAATTTTTTCTCTACCTATAAAGACTTAGGCGGAGTGCTTAAGTTAAAAGTAAGTGCTTAAAAACAAGTGCCTATTCGAATAAGCACTTATTTGCATTTGGCACCCAACTTTTTCAAGTGCTTGAAATAAGCACTTATTTTATATTGGGCGCTTGGTAGTTTTTTTCTCTAATAAGCATTTAAATAAGCATTTGTGACTAAACCTGGCAATTGGGTTGGGTCAAGGTCTTCGGGTTGATTTCGGGTTGGGTTGTCAAATGCTAGACCCTAACCCTAAATGTTCAGCTTAGGGTTGACCCATGGGTCAACTCGGGTCATCACAAAAAATAATTGAAATTTAAAAAAATAAAGAAAAATTAAATGAAAAATGTCAAAATTAAAAGAATTAACCTTAAAATTCCAAATATAAAATAAAAAACTTGAACATTTAACAATTTAAAGAGTAAACAATAAAAAGTAAAGACTAAATAGAAAAAATTAAAGAGTGGAAACTTGTAACAATGCATAAATAATCCCAAGTAGACTTGACAATTGGGTCAGCGGGTTGACCCATGACCCAACCCAGTTTTTTTTCGGGTCGGGTCGGGTCGGATCATTTTCACATTCGGGTAGCTAAATATGAGACCCTAACCCTGTTTTTCCAGGTTAGGTTGGGTCGGGTTTGCGGGTTGGGTCAACTTTTTGCTAGGTCTATTTGTGACTATTTTGTCCTTCATTTTCTTTCAAATTTTCAAAATACATCCTTTGAAAGCACTTTTATCAATGTACTTTTATAAAAACACTTGTATGAAAGTAGTTTTGTAAAAACAAATTTACGAAAGCACTTTTATAAAAGTACTTTTAAGAAAGTACCCTTACGAAAGCACTTTTGTGAAAGTACTTTTAGGAAATCACTTATATAGAAGTATTTTGTAAAAGTACTTTTATAAAGTGCTTTTGTAAAAGTACTTGATGGAGGGTGATTTGACCTGAACTCCTAACTAGGGGAAACGTGGATATGACTCAACGTAAATGACAGCTCAGCATGATAGCTTGGCCACAACTCGATGTAATGAGCTCATTGAAACCCCAACAAAATGGCTCGCCACAAGACAACTCGGTACAACTCGCTACAGAACGGCTTACTGCAAAACAACTCGCTATTGGAGTTCGCTACAAGGGAGCTCGCTATAAAGGAGCTCGCTATTGAGTAACCTGGAGCCTTCGGGAAACCTCTTATCTGACAAGACCGTGCCTGTCAGACTGCTCCCATGTCTCTTGTCTGGTGGCGTAGCACCTGCTGGTCCAGAGGACTGCACCCACGTCTCACGCCAGGCGACGTCGTGCACGCCAGCTCTGCATAACGTCTCTCAACTGACAGGAGCGTACTCTGTGACGGTTACCTGCACCAATTGAATCAGCCTGGCAAATAACGGCTGTAGTAGAGAACAAGAGGCGGTTACACCCGATTTTACAGAGCATCAGTATATAAAGGCCCCGATTTCCAAGGGGCAAAGGTAATTTTTACGAAGTGCGCATCTCCACTCTTAACTCATTTTCCTTTACTACTCTCTAAGCTCTCCACCGAGTTCTAACTTAAGCGTCAGCGTGTTCCCGCCGGGCGATCTCCCCGGGAATCCTTCATTTTCTTCTCCTTCTCAGATGCTGTCCGTTGCCAGATAGGAGTGACCAAATCACGCTACATCAGTACTCTAGTAAAAGTGCTTTTGTAAAAGTATTTTCATAAAAGTACTTTTGTAAAAATGCTTTCATAAAAGTGTTTTCATAAATGTACTTTTATAAAAAGTGCTTTCATAAAAGTACTTTTAAAAATTCGGTTAAGGATAATATTATAAGTGGTATTTTAAAATTCAACTGGGGTTAATTTTGGAAGAAAAAAATTGAATAAGTTCTCATTGTATGAGCACTTAAAAAAAGCCAGAAAATTGGGCTTAAAAAATAAGCCATTATTTTTAAAATCAGCACTTATTTCGGGCTTATTCCCAAATACCAATAAGTGCTTAATGGCCCAAATAAGCACTTATTTTTAAGCACCCCCAAACATGGCCTTAATATATTTTAGATCCATGGATTTATCTATCATATCAATTGAGCAATTGAAACTTCTTCTTTAATTTTTTAATTTTTTAAATTAAAAATAACTAATTATTAATTATATTTTATCATTTTAATCACAACGATTGAATATATTATAATTTTATGGATGATCTATCATATCCACAAAGCAATTGAAATTTTTTCTTTAATAATTATTATTTTTTATTTTTATAATTAAAAAGTAAATATTAATTAATTATATAATGTCATTTGATCATAATGATTGAATATATTATAATTCTATGAATGTTCTATCATATCCACAAAGAAATTGAAAATTCTTCTTTATAAATAATTATTAATTATATTTTCAGTTAGAAGTTGTGCCAATGCCTGTTTTATGGTTGGATAGGGGAGTTGGTTTTTCCCATCCCATAAAACTTAAGAATTTTAAATTATTAATTATAATTAAGCATAGGTTTTTTAATGAAATTATAATTAACTACGATGTATTTTTTCATAAAACCATTAAAATATATTAATTTAATGTATATATACCTCATTGAGGTCTTATATTTAGTGTTATTGATGTATTTTTATGATTTATTGAAATATTTGTAGTGTTTTCACACATCTTAATTTTTCTCCGATACACATGCATATCCAAGGCGAATTCTAATACGTCTCTTAAAATTGCCTTTCCAATATACTTGGCATTTCTAATACTTTGAACCTTTAATATAGGTGGAATGCATATGGACTTTTATGCGATAGACAAATACCACTTAGAGTAAAGGGAGATTTTTATAAAAGAGTGGTAAGTCCAACTATGTTGTACGGAACAAAGTGTTGGGTAGTCAAGAAATAGCATGCCTCTAAAAATGAGTGTGGCAAACATGTGAATGCTAAGGTGGAGGAGTCGAAAATTAGAAATTATAGAATCAGGAATGAAGTCATCCTTAGAAACTTATGACTAGCTCAAATAAATGACAAAATGAAACAAAGTATGCTACGGTGGTTTCGTTACGTGAATAGAAGACCATCAACAACACCTGTTAGAATAAGTGATTTGTCGCGAGTTAAAGGGGCTAAAAGAGTTGGTGGTAGACCAACAAGGACATTGGCATAAGTAGTAAGAAATGATTTAAACAATGGATAATGGAACTGATTGGTGAAACAGGATTCATGTAAAAAAAGAAAATTGCTGTTATATAGCTAGGATAAGGTATGAACAAATATAATGATGATATGGGTTTTATATTGTTAAATCTAATTGATAGAATTTGTTGCAATTAACACCTTAAATGTAAAAATTAATTGAGTGGAATTAAATGTGGTCAAAAGTAGTAGTTTAAATTATATTTTCTGCCCTTATAATCAAAGAGAGACCAAATTCAAAGATATGGGTGTTTTAGTTAAGATTATGATCCAATAAACATAAATGGGAAGTAATACTATAAATGTAAGACTTAATGAGAAGAAAATCATGAATGTGGTTAAAAGTAGTAGTTTAATTTTTGTATTCTCAAATTTAAAGAGAGACCAATTTCAAAAAAGTAATAGTTTAATTTGTGCACACACACACACACACACACGATGAGAGGTTGATTCCTTCATCCCCTATGTTTCTCATGTTCGAATGTTTTTCTATTGTTTGAAGTAGAGGTGTAAATGGATCGAATTCAATCAAATCAGGTAATATCCAAATTTGAAATCGATTAGAAAATTCGATATTTGATGGATATTGAAAACCAATGTTCGAATTCAATTAAATATTTGAATATTCAATTCGATTCGAATTCGATCGACTAATTATTTTAGGTAATTGATAAATATATAAAATAAATATTTTATTTATATAATATATAAATATATAAATATATAAATTATTTATATAATTTAAATGTTATATATAAATTATATAAAGTGTTTAAATATTTCATGTAGTATTATATATAAGAATTAAATTATCTATTGAATTCGAATATTTATCAAATCGAATTTGGTCATATCGAAATTTGATTCGATTGTGTCAAATCTTGAATTCAAAATCATATTTTCTAATACCATTGACACCCCTAGTTTGATGTTTGTTCACACATGTAGTTCTTATTCATCACGTCTCTTAAGTTCTCTGTGTTTAGTGGTGCAAGTCGGGTGGGTTGGGTCGGGTTTTTGGTCAACTCAGGCCCGACCCTAAAATTTGGGCTTAAGGCCCAAGCCCGATTTTCCCAACCCGAGGCCATCCTGCCCAGTAATTTGATGCACTCAGGCTGGGATCGGGTTGGTTAATGAACCCAATCTAAAATTATATATAAATGTATTTATGTGAATATATATACATATATCTATGTATGTAAATATGTATGCGACATTTACATATATACACATATATGTATAAATGTATATAATTGGGCCAGGTTAGGGCTACCTAAGGGCTAGGCCCGAGCTCGACCTGAAAAATAAAAAAAGCCGACTTCTTAGGCCCGAGCCCAACCCGTGTAAAATTCCGGGTTGGTCCAGCTTAGGCTCGGGCTGGGCCCGCCCAAGTTGCTCCCCTATCTGTGCTGACCATATTTGTTTTGATGATAATAAATTGTTGATTACTTCTTCGCCTATGTTTTGCATGTTCAAGTGCTTGTCTTCTTTTATTTGATGTTTGTCCACATATGTAGTTCGTATTCATCACACCGCCCAAGATCTCTATTGACCCCATGTGTTTTGATGACAACAAATTCATTGCAAGTACTAATGAAGCTTGAATCCAAGTGTGTAGATAAGCTGTTGTAGAAAAGAATAAAGAAGGCAGAATGGAACTTATCGGTAATCGCTTTTCAAACCGAAATTGTAGAGATGTGATGTTGCAAAAACTAAAAATTTGGAATTGTAGGGAGAAGGAGGGATGAGTCGTGCCACTTGGTCACTCTCCTTAAAATCGAATTTGCCCCCTATGGTGCACCCGAGTGATCGCAAATCGATTGCTAAGATAAAACAGCCCATAGGCCACTAGTAGGCGTGCACTTGCTTACCAAACCTCGCCCCGCCCCAGTTAAAACTCACCCTGCCCCGGCACGGCATGACTTGGCGCGCTTATGTGAAAAGCACCCCCAACCCCCCCTCACATGCATGGAATATCTATAGTGCTCTCCTCCTATGGATCCCTTCCCATGCACTCAAGAGTGGGAAGAGGAAAAGTCAAACACAAGAGAGGGAGGAGAGAGAATCTTGAAATTTTGAATCTCCCTCCAACATAAGCCAATAGTTTTCCCACAATTAAACTAAAGATTAGTTAAGAAATGCAAGAATCTTCCCTTGGAAATGATGAAGATAAGTTCATTTCAAGAGGTTTATATACAAGAACTTGATGCAATTAATATGTATGTGTATTACAAGGGCTCAAATATGGACCTATCTTGGGTCACTTAAAATCTTATAGGCCAATAATTAGCCTAGTAAAGGCTTTAGGCAGTACTTTTCAAACATTAACTTAAGTGGAAAATCAAGTTCATTGATTCAATCTTTGGGAGTCTAAGGAGTCGACCTCCTAGCCTTTGGAGTCGATTACTTGAGCATTCCAAAGAGATCTATAGCAAGTATTAAGTAGTCAACTACCATTCTCTTATAGTTGACTAGTTGTTATAAACAACTTTGGAAGGCTAAGTAGTTGACTACTTGAAATAGTGAGGTTTAGGAAGAGCCAAGTAGTTAACTATTAGAAATAAATAATCAACTACTAAAGTTCAAAAATTTGTCTCTGTATGAAAGTCAACTATCTTGCTTAAGTAGTTGACTATCGGTTAGGAGTGAAAGTAAATCAAGCTATACACAAACTATTCAAGCTTGCCTCAGGAAAAGCTCGATTATGCTCATTTTAAACCGATCTTCAAGTTAAAATTAAGCTCAATATATAGGCTCATTTGCTAATTGAGCCAAGCTCGAGCCAAGTGGAGCTCGGCTCATGAGGTTTGTGAGCTAATAAATATTTTTTATTATATATATAGTAATATTTTATATATGTAAAATATTTTTATTTTTTCATATGTATGATAATAAATATTTTCTTTTATAATTCTTATTTTTTTGTATGTAAAATGAAAAAAATAATATTTTCATAGGACACTTGGCTCATAGTTGAACTTGAGTCAAGTTGAGCTTGAATGCAAACACTTTTGAGTCGATCTAAAATTGAGCTCAAGTCTTTAGCTCGAATAGAGTTCGAGCCTAACATTTTTTAGCGAGTCAAGCTTGAATAGCCAAATAGTAGGCTTGGCTTGGTTTGAATCCACCATGCTCTCAGATGATCTTTTGAGAGTTTTTGAACTTTGACACGCCAAGTAGTTGACTACTTTACGAATATTGTTTTTTGGTGTAGACACCCCATTTTTGTGGCCTTTAGTCTTTATATGTCTCTTTTGTAGCACTTTGATCTTCAAGCAATGCTTCATCCAACCTCTTAATCAACCTTGAGGTATTTTTGGTATTTTTTCTTCGGACGACCAAATTAATCAAATCAAACCAATAGATACGTAGAAGCATGAAGTTCCAAATCCAACGATACCAAGACTACCCAAATTTGACATTGTTTACCCCTCCGTCATAAGACATAGAGACTAAACTCATCCCAACCCTTGGTTTGGAGCCTTTTCAATCCCAAGCCTAACATCACAAATCTAACCTAATAGGTATGTAGATCCCAAAATTCAGATTCCAATGATACCAAAATCACCTAAATCCAACATTGTTTACCCTTCATATCGAGACATGAAGTCAGAACCGATTATAATTATTCGGTCAGAATAATTTTGATCATGAACCCTATCTCATGTAAGTTAGAAATGTGGGAACACAGGTACGTAAGATCGCAAAATTCCAAATCCGATCGTACTAAGATCACCTAAGTATGACACTGTTTACCCATTAATCAGCGTCTGAGTCACTTGGCATGCAAGAACAACCAAATCGCATTACATCATTTGGCATCCGAGCCAATGTGCGAATCACATGTCATGCAAGAGCAGCCAGATCGTGCTACATCATTTGGCATCGTCTATGGGAACAACGAAAGAAAAAGCTAAATTCTCATTCTTTTTTTTTACCATAACTTCACACATTAATGCCTATGGCATCCTTAAGTAACCAACCCTACAACGACAACCAAGTCACTGGGGGCTATGAGTAGCTTGGGATGATCCCAGAAGTACCCTCAGAGACCATCAGACAGATAGAAGTCCCTTTGACTCCACCAGGCGTTCTGCCTGCCATGTACCTGACCATCGCGCCATCTCACGTGAACGTGCCTCCCCTTGTGGTTGAGCCCACAGCGACTCCCGCTGGGGTTGTTGCGCGCCAGTTCTACGAGCTGGTGCAATGTGTGTAGGGGATGAGTGACCAGATGAGATTTTGGGAGAGTAAGTTTGTCACTATGATGGGGGCGGGGGCAACAACAACCACAACACCAGTAAACCTGACATCAAAGCAAGTAGGTACAACCACCCCGGCTACAGGAGTGACAAAATGTCGGGCTAAACCAGAACAACAACCAAAATTTGACCCCAAATCGGGTCCCTAATCAGGTCCCCAATCAGGTATCCAACCGGGTCCCTGACTCGATCAACAATCAGCCCCTGGTAGAGAATGTGGCCCCCAACAAAAGTCAAAATCAACTTCCAGTGGAAAGCCAAGCTACTGCTTCCATTGGAACAGAGGCCACTAGTTCTTCCAAAGGCTCTAAAAGGAGGCAGAGAAGATGTGCTCCCCACACCTCAAAGAAAATTCAGCTTGATCTGGTTGGGAGTGTGATTAACAAGAAGCAAGAAAGTAAAGTAACCATCTAGGTAGGCATCTCGTTAGGGTGCCCAGTAACTCGAGAATCACCACTTGCCCCTGAAGCCAAAGAATTTCAAGGCACCCAGCTTTGAGACCTACAACGGCTGGACAAACCCTGTTGATCATGCTGACAACTTCCAAGCACT
This sequence comes from Nelumbo nucifera, assembly GCF_055504915.1. Lineage (NCBI taxonomy): Eukaryota > Viridiplantae > Streptophyta > Magnoliopsida > Proteales > Nelumbonaceae > Nelumbo > Nelumbo nucifera. The sequence continues at coordinate 32,283,384 of NC_142649.1, forward strand.
GATGTTACTCCACGGAGCCAATGATGCGAGCATGTGCATCACCTTCCCTACAACTCTTCGAGATGCAGCTCCACTGGGGTACTCGGGGTTGGCCCCTGGTTCCATAAAAAATTGGAATCATCTTGCCACCCTGTTTATCACCCATTTTGTAACCAGCAAAAGACACTCAAAATCTGCAACCTACTTGTGAAACGTCATGCAATGACCTAATGAGACACTTTGAGAATACATTAAAAGATTCACTATAGAATGCCTACAAATCCTAAACTTAAACCCAGTGGTACAACTCATCACAGCCAAGAACAGCTAGCCCAGAAGGAAAAGCAAGTGTCCTCATCGAAGTTTTGGTTCAGGCCGACGATTTGGAACTCCCCCCTTTTATAATAAAACATATACCCCCTAAGTGCAAAAAGGGGTGAAATACTGATAAAAATAAAATTAGTAGAATATGTAAATGGCTGTCCAGGATGAACGACGACCCGAAAGCTAAAACCCTACTTACAGGCTCACACTATCGTGGTTTTAACCGATCAACCTCTAAGGCAAATCCTTCAAAAGCCCGAGGTCTCGGGGAGACTTACGAAGTGGACAATCAAACTCAGTGAGTATGATATCTAGTACGAGCTGCAACCAGTAATCAAGGCGTAGGTCCTAGCCGAGTTCATCGTCGAGTGCACCTTCAGCTCGCCGACCCCTGAAGTTTCCGAGCTAACAACTACCTTAGAGGCTTCAACCAATGTGGCACCTGCCACAGCTCAGGAGAGCTCGGCTTGGGATGAGGAGCCCTGGATACTCCATGTGGATGGATCCTCCAACCAGAGTGGAAGCGGAGTTGGGTTAATCCTCTACGGACCTAGCAAAGTAAAACTGGAATACACGCTTCGGTTCTTATTCCAAGATTCGAATAATGAAGCCGAGTATGAGGCACTCGTATCCATGCTATCACTAGCAAAGAAAGTCGAGGATAAACATCTTGTAGTATGTAGCGACTCGTAACTCATGGTCAACCAAGTGAATGGACAGTATGAGGCTCAGGAGCCCGCCATGTCGGCCTACTTGGACAAGGTAAGGGAACTCCTGCCCGACTTCCACTCTTGGTACATCCAACAGATTCCAATATCAGAAAACATTGAGGCCGACACACTTTCTAAGTTGGCCTGTGCAATCGACTTGACGAAAAGGATAGTCTACATAGAAGACTTACCATGCCCATTTATAGAATGGGTGGTAAAAGAGGTTGTCCAAGTATGACAACAGAATCGAGTAGGATAGATCCACTCATTGATTATCTACGCCATGGAATATTGTCGAACTGAAACAGACTAAGTGTTGCATGAGATTCACGAAGGACTTATGGAGGACACTTGGGGGAAGGGCATTCACCCAAAAGGCCTTACGACATGGGTAATATTAGTCCACAATGATGGCGGACGCGATCCAATTGGTGCGAAAGTGCGACAAGTGTCAGCAACATGCCATAATCTTGCACCAACCAGCTGGGGAATCGACATACTCTGCCCATGGTCGTTTGCACAATGGGGAACCGACATACTCTACCCCTTCCCTCCTATGGCTAGGTAGAGAAGATTCTTAGTGGTAATTGTCGACTACTTCGAGAAGTGGGTAGAGGTTGAGCCACTAGTAACCATTACAACTCGGAATGTCCTGAGCTTCTTTTGGAGGAGTAGTGTATGCAAATTCGGACTGCCTATGGTTTTGATCTCAGGCAATGACAAGTAGTTCGAGGATATCAAAAATCCAGAATTGGTGCACGAAAATGGTCATAAAGCAAAACTTCACCTCAATCGTTCATCCTCAGGCTAACGGCCAGACCGAGGTGACAAACTTGCCAATCCTCTATGGCCTTAAAGCTTGACTTTCTCAAGCTAAAGGTTTGATGGTGGATGAGCTGCCTAATGTGTTATGGGCCTACCGAACGACCATTAAGAAAGCGATAGGTGAAACGCCCTTCAACTTGACATACGGAACTAAAGCCGTAATATCGACAGAGATTGAAGTGCCAACCTTACGGTTTGAGATGTTTGATGAAGAGACTAAGGAAGATCTACGGACTAACCTCAACTTAATAGAAGAAGTTCAAGACCTAGCCTACATTCGACCACAACATACCAACAATGAATGGGTACTATAACACCCGAGTCAAGAAACACTAATTAAGGGTTGGCGGCTTGGAACTCAAGAAGGTTATGGTGCCCAAGCCCGGTGTGGAGGGGAAGGTGGTATCCCGTGTGTAGAATATAAACAACCTTGGGAGATACTATCTTTGAAAAGAAAAAGAGTTCCAAGCTACGTCTGCGGATTTGTGAAAATTTACTAAGGCATCCAGGCCAAGCTCTCAGCATCTCGACCAAAATAAAGCATGGGCAAAGAGTTTCGGGCTATGTTCACGGATTTGCAAAAATTTGCTAAGGCATCCGGGCCAACCTCTCAACAGCTTGGCCAAAAAGCCTAAAGTGATACTAATGCTTTTGCACTAAGGCATCCAATCGACCTTACGACAATTCGATCGATTTGCGCGACAATTAAACAGAAAGAAACATTAGTCGAAGATGATATTAGATACAGGAAAACTAAATTTCA